>NC_135960.1:75824421-75940960 GCF_053455715.1 Rhinoraja longicauda | reverse complement strand
GGAGAGGGAGAGGGAGAGGGAGAGGGAGAGGGAGAGGGGGAGGGGGGAGGGGGAGGGGGAGGGGGAGGGGGAGGGGGAGGGGGAGGGGGAGGGGGAGGGGGAGGGGGAGGGGGAGGGGGAGGGGGAGGGGGGAGAGGGAGAGGGAGAGGGAGAGGGAGAGGGAGAGGGAGAGGGGAGAGGGAGAGGGAGAGGGAGAGGGAGAGGGAGAGGGAGAGGGAGGGAGAGGAGAGGGAGAGGGAGAGGGAGAGGGAGAGGGAGAGGGAGAGGGAGAGGAGAGGGAGAGGGAGAGGGAGAGGGAGAGGGAGAGGGAGAGGGAGAGAGAGAGAGAGAGAGAGAGAGAGAGAGAGAGAGAGAGAGAGAGAGAGAGAGAGAGAGAGAGAGAGAGAGAGAGAGAGAGAGAGAGAGAGAGAGAGAGAGAGAGAGAGAGAGAGAGAGAGAGAGAGAGAGAGAGAGAGAGAGAGAGAGAGAGAGAGAGAGGGGGGAGGGGAGGGGAGGGAGAGGGAGGTATCAAATATTAGTTTAAATTATTGTAAATTTATTTTAAAGTGGAGGGTGGGAGAGGGAGGGGGAGAGAGAGGGAGCGATGGGAGGGAGGGGGAGAAAGAGTGAGGGAGGGAGGGAGCGAGTGAGTGAGATAGAGAGAGATCCCCAGTGCAGGGGGGAGACGGGGCGATTGGGTGAATGTGAGGGGCTGGGGGTCCCGGAGCGGGGCCGGCGATGGAATCATCCGCCCTGGACTGACAGCTAGAAGGTGCGACGGTGAATGTGAGGAGCCGGAGCCCGTAGCGGAGAGTCTGCGGCCGCCCTCTGGGATGCGCTCAGGGCGCGGGTTTATTAATGAGCCGCAGCGCTGAGGTGAGCGGATATTTCACCGCGCTCTTCACCTGCTCCCTGAACTTGGACTGGGTCGCCGCGTAAATAAATGTGTTGGTGCAGCAGCTGACATTCCTCAGCAACAACCCGACGTAGTTAAAGATATATTGGGAATTATTCCGATCAGTTTCAGTCCCTGTGATCTGATAATAGACGAAGTTTACAACCAGCGTCAGCCACAGGAGGATGAAGCTGCCGGAGATGGTGAAGAGTAAAACCACAGACCTCCTCCTGCTCTCCATCTCCGGGTCACTGCGCTTCTCCCCCTTGCTCTGACCCCTCAGCCCCTGACGGACCCGACTGGGCACTAAAATGTGCCGGACTGTCAGAGCGTTGAGCAGCAGGATCACAGCGAAAGGGAAGAGCGGAGTTAAAACCGTGTCGATCCAGTCAAATGCCACCCACCCGGGGTCAGTATAATAACTGTCCACCGTTACAAAGCCCCACGGGACATTGTCGATGGTTGTCCGTCGTTCCCGTGTGAAGAAGCGGGGAACGTTTTTCAGACAGAGCAGAACGCCAGCTGTTGCGAGAACCGCAGCCGCAGTTTTCCCGGTGCAATATTTGGTTTTCAGCTTCTGGCAACAAATGGCGACAAAGCGATCAAAGGTGAATGTGACGGTGAACCAGACAGAACAGTCTGTAGCTGAATACCTCAGTACAAGGTCAAAACGGCACACAGGGGTGATGGACAGGAAATTCCAAAAAAAGTAATGGTATCGGATCCGATACAAAATGACCTCGATGATCAGGGTGAGTAGATCGGCCGCTGCCATGGCCACCAGGTAGCGAGTGGTGCAGGTGGAGAGGCCGCACTTTCCCCGGGACAGGATCACAATCGCCACTAAATTCACTGTGGAAAGAGAAGGGGACGGACACTGGGCATTACTGAACACGGTCTACGGGGCTGAACACCGGCTCCACTTTTAGCTGAAGATCAGGAGTGTTGGAGTCGGTGCGCGGCTGCAGGTTTAACAATGTCAGGCCCGGCTCCGACTGTGCGCGACCTGCCTGCTTCAGGGGAGAGAAGATAAGGCGACGGGCGGGGTAAAGGGCGGGAAGGGAACGAGCAGCCGCCCGCTACAATAGGCGGAATGGTCCTGTCTACAGTTAACCCCGCTCACAGTCTCTGTGGGGCCGGATTCACAGACATAACCGTGACCGGCCACGTTTAACCAGGGCTCTGGGAATTCGGCATCTGATGGGGACGAGGAGGGTTCCAGAGGGAAGGCAGGGACAACTTAGGATCCGGCAGCAGAACGGCTCCGTTAATGGATTCATTCCTCAGTTCTGTAACAACACACGCCGGTAGATCCGCGGCCACTGGCTCAGGAGATCGATCCAATTATTGACCAACAGGCGGTGGAATCCGACTGTGACAGACTCCACAGTGAGACGTGTCCACAGGAGCGGGTGTTCGCTCTGATCAATAACTCAGACACAGTGAACTACACAATGTAAACCCCTCCCAGTCACACCGTCCCGGAGAGCTGCCTGTCCCGAGCACTGGGACAACTCTGGGCAAGGTCCCACTGAAGGCAAGAACAACATTCTAGTGGGTCCCGGCAGTGGGAGAAAGAGAGGGTTAGTTTCGGCTGTCGGAAAATGAGAAAAATCACAGCGTTAATTCAAAGATGGTTCATTTAGAGGATTGATATAATCTACACATTCTTACACAACGATCATCAGTTGGGAATATTGTAACACGATCAGAGCAGGTCAACTACGGTTAACGGACGGAGATATTAAACTGGAATTGTTCTGCTCATTTACCAGGGACTCCAACGGCAGCAATGATCACGTACAAGATTTTCTGCACGTCAAAATATTCCCAAACCTTTTCTCACATTTTCTCTGCCCAACGACGTGTCCCCGTGAGCTACGGATAATCTCGTGGAATGAAATGCTGGGGCAGAACATTCCCGGAGATTTTATACCATTTTCCGTCTCCACCGGGAAAGCGAAGTTTCAACAGATTTTTTAAAATAGAGATTTTGAAATGATTCGCAAACAGATGACATCAGCCAAGTGAAATCCCTGTTGAGGCAGGTCGTGATTTATTCAGGGAATTGATTGAGAAACTACAAAGACTGGGAATTGTGGCGATACTGAGGGATAGAAATTGGGAGCGGCATTGTTCCAGCAAAGGGGATATTGTTTCAAACTCCACCAGGTCCAATTCTCCGCCTCATGTTGTTTGTCTGATTTCCTTCAATCCGCTTCACTCACTAAGGCAATCCCAAATTCCAGGGACCCTCTTAGGGGTTCTGGTGCCCAGTTTGAAGGTGGACTGGGTGACATTTGTCCACAGGTTGAGGAATTAGATCAACAGATCACCACGCACTAAAGTGGCCCCTCCACTCTGTTTCACCACTCAACATGATCGCGGCTTAACTGACTGCAACCTCACCCCCATACTCCCGGCGAGGCCGGTAACCATTCACTCCTTGCTCGCCTGCAGTGGGTCTGATTTTGCGCCGGGACAATAACATTATCTGCCTTCGTCACCTCTGAGCAGGAACGACACAAAGACTCACGACACTCAGAGAACAGAAACATTGTGGCTTCAGAATTTTCCGAAACCCAAATAAAACGGCGAATGATGCGGCACATCTCACCCCTCCCTTTCTCTCTCCATCCATCCTTACTGCTGTCCTCTCTTTGAACTGTGACCCTCTCTCCTGCCCTCTCTATTCTCTCTCTCTGCACCTCTGTCTCTGTGAACCTTTCACCCCTTACCCCTCCCTCCCCTCTCACACTTAACGCATCTCTCCCTCAGTTTCTCTCTTTCTATCTCACCCTTCCCTCTCCCCTTTTGCCAACCCACTCGCTCTGAACGCCCCTCTCTCTTCATCTTCCCACTTTGATAGTTCACTCTCCCTCCAACTCCTCCCCTTTCGTCTTATCAGCTGTCTCCTCCTATCTGTCTCCCTCTCTCTCTCTTTTCCCCAACTCTCCTCCTGCTCGCCCTCACTTCTCTCTCCAACGCCATGCTTGGGAAGTGCGGTTAGAACGGTTAGCCGCCGTGGGATGTAACAGCTGTCCCTGCGCCTCTTCCCTGGGGAGGGGAGAGATTGTTTCCTACACCAGTCTCTGTGACCCCCTCCCCTCCTGCCCCTCCACCCCCTCTCTGTGACCCTCTCCCCTCCGGCCCCTATACCCCCTCTCCCTGTCTCTGTAACTCCCCTCGTCCTCTCCAAAGCCCCCACATCCTTCCTGTAATGGGGGCGACCAGAACTACACGCAATACTCCATCTGCACCTTGACCAAAGTCCTGGAGAGATGCATCTTGACGTCCCGGCTCTTGAACTCGTTGCCCCGGCAGATGAAGGCAAGCGGACCACACGCCCTCTTCACCGCTCTGTCTACTGGTGTTGCCAATTTACGGGGAGTTCTGGAGTTTATCAGGAACAGCTTATTCCTCTCCACAATCAGACTGCTGCAAGGAGATATTATTTAGTGTCATAGAGTGATGCAGCGTGGAAACAGGCCCTACCTCCCCCCCAATTTGCCCACGCCGACCAACATGCCCCATCTACACTAGACCCACCTGCCTGCGTTTGGCCCAAATTCCTCCAAACCTGTCCTATCCATGTACCTGTCCAAGTATCTCTTAAATGTTGTGATAGTCCCTGCCTCAACTTCCTTCTCCGGCAGTTCGTTCCATACACCCACCACCCTCTGTGTGGTAAAGTTGCCCATCGGGTTCCTATTAAATCTATCCCCCTCAGCAGCAGCAGCAACAGCAATCAGCAGCAGCAGCAGCAGCAGTAGCATTAGCAGTAGTAGCAGCCTAGGAAGTATTGTGTGAAGATAGTAAGGAGTAAGACCTGTGTGATCTCCCGGACAAGTTTCGATCGCCTAGCTTGGGGTCGAAGAGGAATTTCCCGGATTTTTTTCCCCAAATTGGCCTGGGTTTTTTTATCCGGTTTTTCGCATCTCCCAGGAGATCACTCAGTTCTTTTGGGTGGGCGGTTGGAGCGGGTGGAGTAGTGGCCGGGCGGTAGGTTTAGTAACCGAGCACGGGGCTTTGTTTGGAGAGTATGAGTGCCAGGGCAGTTTATTGTTCTGGGTGTCGGATGTGGGGAATCTGGGAGTCTGATAGTCTTCCAGACATCCACATCTGCGCCAGGTGCGATGAGATGGGGCTCCTAAGGGACCGTATTAGGAACCTGGAGCGGTAGATTGATGACCTCCGTCTGGTCAGGGAGAGTGAGGAGGTAATAGAGAGGAGTTATAAAGAGGTGGTCACTCCAAGACCACGGGAGGTAGACAAGTGGGTCACGGTTAGGGGGGGGCAAGGAGCAGAGGCAGGGACGAGAGAGTACCCCAGTGGATGTACCCCTTGGTAATAAATACTCCTGTTTTGGTGTTGTTGGGGAGTATAGCCTACCTGGGGGCAGCGACGGCGCCCGGGCCTCTGGCACGGAGTCCGGCCCTGTTGCTCAGAAGGGTAGGGAAAGGAAGAGGAGAGCGATAGTAATAGGGGACTCTATAGTGAGGGGGTCAGATAGGCGATTCTGTGGACGCAGTCGGGAGACCCGGATGGTGGTTTGCCTCCCTGGTGCCGGTGTCCGGGATGTGTCTGAGCATGTCCAGGATATCCTGAAATGGGAGGGAGAGGAGCCAGAGGTCGTGGTACATATAGGTACCAACAATATATGTAGGATAATGGAAGAGGTCCTGAAAGGAGAATTTAGGGGGCTAGGAAGAGAGTTAAAAAAAGGACTAGGTAGAGGATTGAAGTGTAGGACATCTAAGGTTGTAATCTCTGGATTACTCCCTGTGCCACGAGCTAGTGAGTATAGAAATAGGAGGATAGAGCAGTTTAATATGTGGCTCAGGATTTGGAGCATGGGGGAGGGATTCGTTTTTCTGGATAATTGGGCCTGTTTCTGGGAAAGGTGGGAACTGTATCGGCCGGGCGGTCTCCACCTTAACCAGAGGGGGACCAATATCTTGGCGGGGAGGTTTGCTAGCACTGTTGGGGAGGGTTTAAACTAATTTGGCAGGGGGTTGAGATACAGCATGGAGCTAGAATAGGGGGTGAGGAGAAGGAAAATATAGAGGAAATAATGGTCAGATTGGGAGGCAGAACAAGAATGCCCCAGCACAATGGGGTAGGGCAAGTCTGAACGGCATTTATTTTAATGCAAGGAGTAGTGGAAGCAAGGGGGATGAATTGAAGGTGTTACTGAACACATGGGAGTACGACATTGTTGCCATTACGGAAACATGGTTGAAGGGAGGGCAGGACTGGCAGCTCAATATTCCAGGGTATAGAATCTTCAGGAGAGACAGAGAGCAGGGAAAAGGGGGAGGGGGTGTTGCAGTATTAATCAAAGAATCTATTTCTGCTGTAAGAAGGGATGACATATTAGCGGGTTCCTCAAATGAGGCTATTTGGGTGGAATTGAGAAATATAAAAGGGGCATGCACCTTACTGGGTGTATACTACAGACCCCCAAACAGTCAGAGGGAAATAGAAGAACATATTTGTAGGCAAATCTCGGGGGTGTGTGAAAACAACAGGGTAGTAATAGTAGGGGATTTCAACTTCCCGAATATTAATTGGGATAGCCAAAGTGTCAAGGGCCCAGAGGGTGCAGAGTTCCTAAGGGTCATCCAGGAGGGCTTTTTGAGCCAATATGTTGAAAGTCCAACAAGGTAGGGGGCGGTATTGGACTTAATCTTGGGAAATGAGGCCGGAAAGGTGGCTGAGGTGTCAGTGGAAGAGCATTTTGGTGACAGTGATCACAATTCAGTGATATTTAAGGTAGTAATGGAAAAGGAAAAAGAGGGACCAGAGGAAAGAGGAAAATTTCTAAATTGGGGCAAGGCCGATTTTAATCTGATAAGGCAGACGTTGGCCCTGGTGGACTGGGATCAGCTTCTCGTGGGGAGGACCGCATCAGAACAGTGGGAGTCATTCAAATGAATAATTGAAAAAGTACAGAGGAAGCATGTTCCCCAAAGTTTAAGGGTGGGACAAACAAGCGCAAAGGCGTACAGGTATGTAGGTTAATTGACTTGGTAAATGTAAAAATTGTCCCTAGTGGGTGTAGGATAGTGTTAATGTGCGGGGATCGCTGGTCGGCGCGGACTTGGTGGGCCGCAAAGGCCTGTTTCCGCGCTGTATATATATGATATGATATGATATGATATGAACCTTGGATGTCGAACGATATAGTAGGATTGATTCGAAAAAAAGGGGGGCTTTTGGAAGGCATAAAGAACTTAAGGCACAGACATCATTAGAGGAATACAGACGGTGTAGGGCGGTTCTTAAAAAAAAAATTAGGAGAGCAAAAACGGGGCCATGAGATAGCACTAGCGGGCAAAATAAAAGAAAATCCCAAAGTGTTCTATAAGTATATCAAGGGTAAGAGGATAACGAGGGAAAGAGTGGGGCCCATCAGGGACCATAGTGGAAAGCTGTGTGTGGAGCCAGAGGATGTAGGAGATGTTTTAAATGATTTTTTTGCATCTGTTTTCAACAACAGTTCAACAGAGCTTTATTTGTCATTCGGTACCAAGGTACCGAACGAAACTACATAGCAGTCACACACAAAAAAGAACACAAGACACATGACTCCAACACAAACGTCCATCACAGTGATTCCAAACACCCGCTCACTATGATGGAGGCAACAAAACTTCCACTCTCTTCCCCACGCCCACGGACAGACAGCTCGTCCCCGAACGACCCGCACAGTCCCCGCAAGGAGATGGAAGTCCCCGCGGCCGAGTCGCAACGGGCGCTGAAACGTCTCGCGGCCGAACCGGGCGATGGAACGCCCCGCGACCGAGCCGTGCGCAGCTAAGTCCCGCGGCCGAGCCGCGCCGGGCGATGTTAGGCCCCGCGGCTGAGCCGCGCCGGGCGATGTTAGGTCCCGCGGCCGAGCCGCAGCGGGCACTGTTAAGCCGCACCGGGCACTGTTAAGTCCAGCGGCCGAGCCGCGCCGGGCGATGTTAAGTCCAGCGGCCGAGCCGCACCGGGCGATGGAAGGCCCCGCGGCCGAGCCGCACCACGCGCCGTGAGGAAGAGACCTTAAAAAGAAAGGTTTCCCCCACCCCCCACCCACACCACCACCCCGCACACATACACAACCAAAAAAAACAAAAAAACATCCCAACACCGACACACAACAAAAAAAAAGGAAAAAAGACGAACAGACTGCTAGCGAGCCGCAGCCGTTAGGCGCCGCCACTTCCGCTTTTTACGAGGGAGGAAGGCGTTGCGGACTTAGAAATGGAGCAGGAGGGTTGTGATGTTCACCTTCTGTCTCCTTTCTCTGTTCGTTTACTTATTTATCTATTTATTCACTTCTCTATGTTCTATTAATTCCTGTAAAGCGTCTTTAAGTGTATGAAAAGCGCTATATAAATGTAATGCATTATTATTATTATTATTATATTACTATTGACAGGGAGGCGGTGCTGGAGGCTCTGGCAGACTTAAAAGTGGATACGTCTCCGGGCCCTGACGAGATGTATCCCAGGATGCTGAGATAGGGAAGGGTGGAGATTGCGGGGGCTCTGGCACAAATTTTCAGAGCCTCTCTTGCAACAGGGGATGTACCGGAGGACTGGAGGATAGCTAATGTGGTGCCATTATTTAAAAAGGGCAGTAGAGATAAACCTGTGAACTACAGGCCGGTGAGTCTGACATCGGTGGTGGGGAAGCTGCTAGAAAAGATTCTGAGGGACAGAATCAGTCTTCACTTGGAGGATCGAGGGTTAATTAAGGATAGTCAACATGGCTTTGTTAAGGGAAGGTCGTGTCTGACTAACTTGATTGCATTTTTTGAAGGGGTGACCAAGGAGGTAGATGGGGTAGTGCAGTGGATGTGGTATACATGGATTTCAGTAAGGCTTTTGACAAGGTCCCACACAGGAGACTAGTCAAGAAGGTAAGAGCCCATGGGATCCAGGGCACTTTGGCAAAATGGATAAAAAAACTGGCTTAGTGACAGAAGGCAGAGGGTGATGGTAGAAGGGTGCTTCTGTGAACGGAGGCCGGTGTCCAGTGGGGTGCCGCAGGGCACCCCACGTAATCTACATAAATGACCTGGATGTTAACGTACAGGGCATGATCAGCAAGTTTGCAGATGACACAAAAGGTAGGGGGCGTGGTGAATAGCGAGGAATGGATCTGCAAGCTGCAGGAAGATATAGATGAGATGGTCAGATGGGCGGAGCAGTGGCAGATGGAATTTAATCCTGAAAAGTGCGAGGTGATGCACTTTGGCAGAAATAAATTAGAGAGGGAGTACACCATGAATGGAAGGACCCTAGGGAAGACAGGGGTACAGAGGGACCTTGGAGTACAGGTACACAAGTCCTTGAAGGCAGGAGGACAGGTGGACAGGGTGGTCAAAAAGGCATAAGGGTTACTGGCCTTCATTAGCCGGGGCATCGAATATAAAAGTAGGGGGGTAATGATGGAATTGTACAGAACACTGGTGAGGCCACAGCTGGAGTATTGTGTACAGTTCTGGTCACCACATTATAGAAAGGATGTGATAGCTTTGGAGAAGGTGCAGAGGAGATTCACCAGGATGCTGCCAGGGATGAAGGGCCTCGGCTATGAGGAGAGACTGAGCAGACTGGGGTTGTTTTTCCTGGAGCAGAGATGGCTGAGAGGGGACATGATCGAGGTGTACAAGATCATGAGGGGCATAGATAAGGTAGATGGCGGGGAACTTCTTCCACTGGTGGAAGGTTCAACAACGAGGGGTCATAGATACAGGGTAAGGAGAGGGAGGTTTCGGGGGGGTGTGAGAAAGAACTTTTTCACCCAGACGGTGGTTGTAGTCTGGAACACACTGCCTGGGGTGGTTGTGGAGGCGGGAACATTTACAACGTTTAAGAGGCATTTGGATGGGAACTTGAAATGCTACAACATTCAGGGCTACGGTCGAAATGCGGGAAAATGGGATTAAAATTAGACTGTGTTTGGTAACGGGCGGCGCGGACACGATGGGCCGAAGGGCCTCTTTCTGTGCTGTAGGACTCTATGACTCTATGACCTTAAACACATGTCCTCTGGCTCTCGATTCCCCTACACTGGGCAAGAGACTCTGTGCATCTACCCGATCTATTCCTCTCATTTAATAGCATTTATTTCAAGAGGGCCTGTATACAAACGCAGGGATATAATGCCGAGGCTCTGTAAGCCTCTGGTCTAGCGCATTTTGAGTATTGTGAGCAGTTCTGGGCCCCATATCTGAGGAAGGATGTGCTGGCTCTGGAGAGGGTCCAGAGGTTTACAAGAACGATCCCAGGAAAGAGTGGGTTAACCTACGATGAGCGTTTGACGGCACTGGGCCTGTACTCGCTGGAGATTAGAAGAATGAGGGGGACCTCATTGAAACTTTACCGAAATCTATGAATGATGGAGCATTGATTTGTTTTTACACTATTATTAACTGTTTGTCTTTTTCTTTTTGTTGTTTCTGAGGGTATTTACAGAGGACGATATCACGAAGTTTCCATAATTGTTGTGCTGTTGAAATAAGAATTTCATTTTCTGTTCCACCACATATCTATACTAAAACTCTCCTTTGTTTGTTTATTTGTTTGTTCCTGAACTGCAGCCAAAACGGTAAAAGATAGCGCGACAATTTTAGGTCGAGTACACCTTCTAGTACACACCTCCGAGTACACACGGTCCTAATGGAAGAAGTTTCATTGAAATCGGTGTTATGTTTTTAAAGTTATTCACATTTTAATGTTTAAATGTATCTCCTATGGAGGGGAGGAAGGGAGGG
Source organism: Rhinoraja longicauda (assembly GCF_053455715.1). Lineage (NCBI taxonomy): Eukaryota > Metazoa > Chordata > Chondrichthyes > Rajiformes > Arhynchobatidae > Rhinoraja > Rhinoraja longicauda. Next base: position 75,930,314 of record NC_135960.1, on the reverse strand, counting down.
AGGGAATGATGGAGGAAAGGGGAGGAGGAAGGATGAGGGGTTTGAGGGGGTTGAGGGGGATGAAGTGGTGGGGAGGGGAAAGGGGGAGTCGAAAGGTGGGTGGGAAGGAGGGAGCGCGGAGGGGGGAGGGGTGAGTGGGGGGGAGAAGAGGAGGAGCGTGGAGGGGGAGTGTGGGATGAGGGGGTGCTAAACCAATGCAGGAGAAGTTTGTGCCCAACGGGTCCACTTGGTCCAGTACGACAATAAAACTCTCTTGGCATTTGGAATTGCCATTGGAATTGGTGAATGAGTCAGCTACTGGCTCGCAGGCTCACAGCGGTCCTTTGCCTCTTACAGCGCTTGTATTGGAAGCACCGACTGGTCATGGTGCGGCTAACGGGTTTCGTGGTTCTCCAATCATCGGAACCGACCGAAAGATGGACAGTCAGGTATAAACTATCTACTCTTTGACACGCTGGGCTCTCAGGATACGCTCACGTAACAGAGTTATCCGGTAAAAGACCGACAGTTCAATAACTCCCCGTCATAGAGCAGGGATCCCAGGAACGAATCACTCGGTCCAAGACTGTCCGAGCATGGACTGACAGCGGTCGATCACTCTCTCGTGGCGGCCGGGCTCTCAGGACCATCCATTCGCTTTCTTCCAGGATTGTCGAGGATGGATCGAGCACTCGGGTCCATACCTCAACGTCACTCTTTTGAAACACGAACCAAAACGCTGAAACCCAGAGATGAGGTAAGAGTGTCTGCGACAACAGAGCTGGTTAAGACCCAATAAGATTAGTCTGGTAATACCGCAGCTAATGGAGATCGAGGCCATATTAGGGTTGTGGTTGGTTACAAATGGCATACAGAAAGACGGCGGAGTTGTCAAAGACCAACGTCACAGCTCAGGACATCGCGACACGCATTTGTCATTGCATTTCCATAGGTTCAACATTTTCTAACAGTTTGGCAACGTCCTTCCTTCTTTCACTGGATCAGATATATTAATGTTTGCTGATGATTGCACTTTCGAAGCCTCTGTGTATAAAAAAATACATGTGTACTTACAGCACCATCTCGGCTAAATTCAGACATGGGCTGATAAATGGCAAGAGACATTGGGGGAATGGAATGCCCGCAAACGACCATCTCTCATATCATGCCAACATATCCCAGGCATTCAATGACATTGTCACATCCTCGACCACGCAATCAATAAAAACTAAAAGTTGCTCGGGGTTACACAGTGTCTCGGGCAAAATGTGTGAAGGAAATGGACAGACATTGGTTCGGCCCTGGACCTCCCTTCTCTCTTCAGCATTATTCTCAGACGGGTGCCAGTCCGAACCGTCGTTTGTTCATTTCCACCGCAGATCTTACTTGACGCGCTGACATCCTCCAGCGTTTTGTACGTTGTTCAAGATTCCAGTATCTGCAGACCTGGCGTCCCCACCATCAATACCAAAGAAACAAGATAGACCACTCGACACTAAAAACGGTAGTACATCAAGGCGCCATAGAATAAGAAAATAACTGCCTGATGCTGGTACAATTCGAAGGTATTTATTCACAAAATGCTGGAGTAACTCAGCAGGTCAGGCAGCATCTCGGGAGAGAGGGAATGGGTGACGTCTCGGGTCGAGACCCTTCTTCAGACTGATGTCGGGGGGCGGGACAAAGGAAGGATATAGGTGGAGACAGGAAGATAGAGGGAGATCTGGGAAGGAGGAGAGGAAGGGAGGGACAGATGAACTATCTCAAGTTGGAGAAGTCGATGTTCATACCACTGGGCTGCAAACTGCCCAGGCGAAATATGAGGTGCTATTCTCCAATTTCCGGTGGGCCTCACTATGGCACTGGAGGAGGCCCATGAAAGAAAGATCAGACTGGGAATGGGAGGGGGATTTGACGTGCTCGGCCACCGGGAGATCAGTTTGGTGAATGCGGACCGAGCGCAGGTGTTCAGCGAATCGATCGCCGAGCCTGCGCTTCGTTTCGCCGTAGTAGGCAGAAACTTGTAGAAACATTTAAAAAGAAAAATAACAAAATTCTGTGAATTGGAATATGAGATATATTCTGCATTTTAATAGTATAATCACACGTACTGTTCCCCCAAAACACTGATTGCACTGCGAGAGGCATAACGAGAGGCGAGGTATTGCCTACTAACATGGCTCCTTTGCGTACGAAACTTCAGTATGGATTTCAACAGAGTGGTCCATCTTGTTCATCTAGTAATATTTGATCAATACCATGTGCGGTACCACTGACCCGAAGCTCGGCGGAACAGTCAGGCAATGTCGTATCTTGGCTTGGTGAAAGTGGAAAGACGGTGGCAGTTGAAGATAGATGCTGAGATTGACGTCCTTATATTAGTGCACAACGGGGATTGATGGTGGGCCCACTGTCGTTTTTCATCCATGTTAACGATTTAGCTGACAATGCTTTTAACATGGTTAGTACGTTTGCTGACGATGCTAGATCGCTAGTGTAGGTGACAGTGAATGGGGTTTATCGACGATCACATCGGGTTCAAGGTGAACAGGAGAAATGAGTCATATGTTGAAAGACTGGAGCGACTAGGTTTGTATACACTGGAATTTAGAAGGATGAGAGGGGATCTTATCGAAACGTATAAGATTATTAAGGGGTTGGATACGTTAGAGGCAGGAAACATGTTCCCAATGTTGGGGGAGTCCATAACAAGGGGCCACAGTTTACGAATGAGGGGTAGGCAATTTAGAACTGAGATGAGGAAAAACTTTTTCATGTGGAATCTGTGGAATTCTCTGCCTCAAAAGGCAGTGGAGGCCAATTCTCTGAATGCATTCAAGGGAGAGCTTGATAGAGCTCTTAAGGATAGCGGAGTCAGTGGTGTGGGGAGAAGTCAAAAACGGGGTGTTGATTGAGAATGATCACATTGAATGGCGGTACTGGCTCGAAGGGCCGAATAGCCTATTCCTGCACCTATTGTCTATTGTCTATTGACTATCTGAAAGTGCGATGTGTAGTATTTCGTCAACTACTGGGTGGTAATTATTGAAGCAAGTTATCTAATCTTTTGGGAAATGGAAAGAGGGACACTTCCTTGAAGAAGGTGGGGACTGCAGACGGCGATATTCAGTGGCGAGAGGATGGAGATCTCGGCCAACAGCGTGGCCCGTTGACTGGCGCACGATTTCAAAACTCGGCCAGGGGCTACATTTGGCCGATTGCCGGACATTTACTGGCCGTTTTCCGAGAATTTACCTGAGTCAAATATGTCATAATGCTGAAAAATGTAGAGAAGATTTACGAGGATGTTGCCGGTACTAGAGGGCCTGGGCTACAGGGATAGATTGGGCAAGTTAGGTCTTTATTCCTTGGAGCGCAAAATACTTCAGGCTGAACATAAAGGTTTATAAAATTATGAAGTGAATAGATACTGTATATGCAAAGTCTATTAAGCATGGTAGAGACTTAATTACTGGAGATGTTAGGATCAAGGCAAGAGTGAATGATGATGTAACGGCAACGAGGGGGTGGGCCAACCTTTTCACAGATGGCCGTGGTTACATAGAACGAGTTCTCGAGGAAATTGTTGAGGTAGTTGCAATAGGGCAATTTAAATGCTACTTGGTCAGGTAGGGGGATAGGAACACTTTAGAGCTTTGGATCTAAACGTAGGCAAATTGGAGTAGCTAAGACATTGCATCTTGCCTGTTATGGAGGAGTTGGACTGCAGATAATGCTTCCGAGCTGAATGACTCTCTGACTCCATGATCTCTGCCACCGGTATGTATTAGAAAGAGCAATAGGTGATGGGGGGACGCGTCTTGGCGAAACTATATTGGCTTGTTCAGAGCAGTTTATCCGGTAGAGATGCAGCGACAAGCTTCTAAACTGTGATGGTATTCAAACCCTGCTGCAGCTGCCTGGCATTCGCTCTATAAAAACCAGCCTCAAACGTTATATCGAATTCTCTTTTGGTATCCCTGTCAGCATTGCGGAGAACACACATCCTTCGTGTACAGTTCAGGGTCATCTTATTACAAAACCTCTTACCTGGATATTAACGAAGTGTGTATCTCCCTGTTCATCCAAGTTGTCTGGTTGAGATGGAACTTGATTGTCTCTGTTAGAATGCAACCTTCGGTGTATTTTGTGTTGATGCAAACGGCGATGACTATTAAATATACATAGAAACATGGAAAATAGGTGTAAGATGAGGCCATTTGGCCCTTCGAACCAGCACCGTCATTCATTGCGATCATGGCACATCATCCACAATCAGTAACCTGTACCTGCCTTCTCCCCATATCCCGTGATTCCACTAGCCCCTACGAGCTCTATCTAACTCTCTTTTAAATTCATCCAGTCAATTAGCCTCCACTGCCTTCTATGAAAGAGAATTCCACAAATTCACAACTCACTGGGTGAAAACGTTTGTTCTCACCTCGGTTTTAAATGGCCTCCCATTTATTCTTCAACTGCGGCCGCTGTTCTACGACTCCCCCAACACAGGGAACATTTTCCCCGCATCTTGCTTGTCCCTGTCCTTTTGTAATTTTATACGTCTCTATAAGATCCCCTCTCATCCTTCTAAACTCCAATGAATACAATGAATACAAGTCCAGTCTTTCTAATCTTTCCTCATATGACAGTCCCGCCATCCCGGGGATTAACCTCGTGAACCTACGCTGCACCGCCTCAATAGCAGGAAGTCCTTCAAATTAGGAGAACAAAACTGCACACAATACTCCAGATGTTGTTTCACCAGGGTCCTATACAACTACCGAAGGACCTCTTTACTCCTATACTCAAATCATATTCCTGTCTATCCTGAAGATGGATTGATTGATGTCACCGGAGATAATGAGCAGGGCATCAGGGTTTAGTCCTTAAAGGTAGTTCATGACCGAGTATAATTAGTCCACTGGCACCTTACGTTTGGGTTTGGGTTTTATGTGATCATAGACGCTTTGATAGAAATTAATTGCCCCGGTAGGTGAAAGTTACGGCACTTAGTATTCCAGGTGGTCGCCTGAATTATACGTAGCGATCGAGAGACCAAACTTCGAGCACTGAGCGCAGTTCTGGTCTTCGAGCTATTGGAAGGAATACATTCAACTGAGAACGTCGGGGGCGGGGGGTCACATGTTGTTGCCTGGAAGGGAGGGCGTTAGACTTAAAGAGAGGCCGGACAAGTTGGAAAGTTTTCCACGGAGAGTGGATGGTTGACGGCTGACATTATGGAAGTATATATCGTCATTATATAGCATATAGCATATAGCATAGGGAAGGGAGACGGTGCTGTCGTTTTCCAGGGTGGTGAGTCTAGAGCTGGATAAAATAGTTTTCAAGGGAGAGACAGCGTCAGAAGAGACCTGAGAGGCAACTAGGTTACGCAGGAAGTTGTGGGTAGGTGGAACTGGGTGCCAGATGAAGCTGAAGAGATGTGCTTCGATTAGAATTTACAAGAGACATTTGAAAGAATAGGTGGATAAAAATGGATGGTGGGCCATGGAGAAAACGTGGGGAAGTTGGACTAAATTATTTGGACATATTGCTCGGCCTCGGCATCCGGTTCCAAAAGGTCTCCGCTCGTGCTGTTTGACTGTAACTCGATAAATGGCATCGTCATTGTTTGACTGTAAGAGTCTCAGAAACTATTTTGGCAGTCAGCCTCATACTGTGTTTTCAGGACTGTCCGCGGTGGGGCATCATTTAGAATCCACCTGGCCTGGTTGAAAAATACTTTAAACAAATAAATAATATTTAGTATTAATTGAAGCGAGCTGTTCGATGTCCTGATTTTGGCTTCTGATCCAATGAAGCACAGAACCATATCTGGGGAATAAAATCCTGGGTGTTATGCAATTTGGAGCTTTTGAATAATGGCGACATCAAGTGGACTGCAAGGGAACTGCAAACATGCGCGGCCTCACCAACGCCTAGTAAACTGTAATATAACGTCCCAACATCTGCAATTAATGCCGTAACAAATGAAATACATCGTGCCAAAACTTCACGACCATCGTATCCACCGGGGACTCAAAATCCAGTGATCTGTGACGTGCACTCCTCGATCTACCTGTTCTACAGTACTCCGCAGCGTCGAACCGATCACTGGGATAGACCTGGCCTGACTTACATAAATAAAGCAAATCACAGATATCCAAATTAAATGCCGCACGCTATTCCACCGCCCACTTTCCCAGCTGATCAAAATCCCAACGTCATTCTTAATATGCATCTTGGCAATCTACCATCCCACCTGCCTCAAATTTTATTTGTAAAGTTAGTAATCATTCCTTGCACCTTCTGAATCAATTCGTTGATATAGATGACAGACCGCAATTGTTCCACCGCCGCGTATGTCAATAGTCACGGACCTGCAGTCATACAGTTTACGTTCATGTGGAATGGTTAATTCGGTTTCTAGATTCCACGAATCTGTCGTGACCTGCTGTGTGTTCAATGTAAACCAGCATCTCTTGTTCCTTGTAACTACATTCTTTATCTCCATGGTGCGGAACAGAATATAAATGTTGAGCAGGGACGTGCTATATTCAAACGACAGAAATCAATAAATCACAACTAAACTCGAATTGGACGTTGAGGGCGTGCAGCGTAGGTTTACTAGGTTAATTCCCGGAATGGCGGGACTATCATATGTTGAAAGACTGGAGCGGCTGGGCTTGTATACACTGGAATTTAGAAGGATGAGAGGAGATCTTATGGAAACGTATACGATTATTAAGGGTTTGGACACGTTAGAGGCAGGAAACATGTTCCCAATGTTGGGGGAGTCCAGAACAAGGGGCCACAATTTAAGAATAAGGGGTAGGCCATTTAGAACGGAGATGAGGAAAAACGTTTTCAGCCAGAGAGTTGTGAATCTGTGGGATTCTCTGCCTCAGAAGGCAGTGAAGGCAAATTCTCTGAATGCATTCAAGAGAGAGCTAGATAGAGCTCTTAAGGATAGCGGAGTCAGGGGGTATGGGGAGAAGGCAGGAACGGGGTACTGATTGAGAATGATCAGCCAGGATCACATTGAATGGCGGTGCTGGCTCGAAGGGACGAATGGCATCCTCCTGCACCTATTGTCTATTGTCTATATATGGAAAATGCATTTTTCAGGGTCTCTATGTTGTTACGTCTTTCATTGTCATTGGAGCTCTCTCCCTTAACTCAAGCCGAATGCTACCACAGTAGCAGCTTCACCTGAAGGCATTAACATCTTAGCAAAGCTGCAGACGCAGTTTCATTTTGATGAATTAATTGGCTGAACGATTCGTTGATATCCTGGTACGTTTCTGCATTCCGTTTGTAAAATATAAAATGTTACTACGAAATATAGGATGTAACTAGGAAAATTGACAGGGAAGAGTTAGTGGATGTGGTGTACCTCGACTTTCAGAAAGCCTTCGACAAAGTCCCACATAGGAGATTATTGGGCCAAATTAGAGCACATGGTATTGGGGGTAGGGTACTGACATGGATAGAAAATTGGTTGACGGACAGAAAGCAAACAGTGGGGATAAATGGGTCACTTTCGGAATGGCAGGCAGTGAACTTTGGTGTACTGCAAGGTGCTGGGAATGACTTAGATGAAGGGATTAAAAGTACCATTAGCAAATTTGCAGATGATACTAAGCTGGGGGGTAGTGTGAATTGTGAGGAAGATGCAATAAGGCTGCAGGGTGACTTGGACAGGTTGTGTGAGTGGGCGGATACATGGCAAATGTAGTTTAATGTAGATAAGTGTGAGGTTTTTCACTTTGGAAGTAAGAATAGAAAGGCAGATTATTATCTGAATGGTGTCAAGTTAGGAAGAGGGGATGTTCAACGAGATCTGGGTGTCCTAGTGCATCAGTCACTGAAAGGAAGCATGCAGGTACAGCAGGCAGTGAAGAAAGCCAATGGAATGTTGGCCTTCATAACAAGAGGAGTTGAGTAGAGGAGCAAAGCGGTCCTTCTACAGTTGTACCGGGCCCTGGTGAGACCGCACCTGGCGTACTGTGTGCAGTTTTGGTCTCCAAATTTGAGGAAGGATATTCTTGCTATTGATGGCGTGCAGCGTAGGTTCACTAGGTTAATTCCCGGAATGGCGGGACTGTCGTATGTTGAAAGGCTGGAGCAATTAGGCTTGTATACACTGGAATTTAGAAGGATGAGGGGGGATCTTATTGAAACATATAAGATAATAACGGGGGCGTGGCTGTGTTCTGCAGCTGCGGCTCACCGGCAGTCTCTCTGTCTTTTTTTTGTTTTTTGTCTATTGTCATTGTTTAATGTACGTTTTGTTCTATTTTTTTAACTCTGTGTATGTGGGGGAGTGGTGGGGGCGTTGGGGGAAACATTTTTTTTAAAAATCTCTTCCTCAACGGAGATGCGACCTTTACCGTGTCGTATCTCCGTTCGCGCTACGGCCTAACATCGTGGAGTCGGCGGCCTCCAGCTGGGATCGACCTTGAAGACTCCGGTCGCAGGGCCTGGTCTTACCATCTAGGAGGCTTTTGCCGTGGGCCCTGCAGAGCGCAACATCGGGAGTCCGCAGGTCCCTGGCTGGCGACCGGTTTTTGGGAGCTCCAGCCGTAGCAGCTTCCACCGCCCCGAAGCGCGAGGTACGATCGACCCGCTCGCATGCCCTTCATCACCCTGCATGGCTCGGCCGCAGCACTTTCCATCTCCCGGTGGGGGCTCAGGACTTTCATCGGCCTGCTCGGCTCGGCCCTGGGACTTTTCCATCGCCCGGTGGGGGCTCAAGACTTTCATCGGCCTGCTCGGCTCGGCCCTGGGACTTTCCATCGCCCGGTGGGGGCTTCAAAAAGTTGGGAGCCTCGATCACCTCGTGGCACCACGGGAGAAGAATGAGGAGGAGATAAGACTTTGTCTTCCATCACAGTGAGGGTATGCCTGGAGCAATCACTGTGATGGCTGTTTGTGTAAAAATTGTATCTGTGTGTCCTGTGCTTTTTGATGTCTACTGCCGGACCCTGACGTGAGATGACGCTGGCGTTGTTTATTCGCCGCTTTTCCGTCAGGATAGTTTGTCTGTTTGTTTTTATGTTAATTGTCTTTGTAAAGCGCTTTGAGCACCCGATAAGGCGCTATATAAAATAAATGAATTATTATTATTATTATTATTATAATTAGGGGATTGGACACATTAGAGGCAGGAAACATGTTCCCAATGTTGGGGGAGTCCAGAACAAGGGGCCACAGTTTAAGAACAAGGGGTAGGCCATTTAGAACGGAGATGAGGAAGAACTTTTTCAGTCAGAGAGTGGTGAAGGTGTGGAATTCTCTGCCTCAGAAGGCAGTGGAGGCCAGTTCGTTGGATGCTTTCAAGAGAGAGCTGGATAGAGCTCTTAAGGATAGCGGAGTGAGGGGGTATGGGGAGAAGGCAGGAACGGGGTACTGATTGAGAGTGATCAGCCATGATCGCATTGAATGGCGGTGCTGGCTCGAAGGGCTGAATGGCCTACTCCTGCACCTATTGTCTATTGTCTATTGTCTATTGTCTAAAATGTGCATTTTACAGATCCATTCACTGCAGTCTATTTGTGAGATTTCGATAAACTATCTTGAGATCTTCACACTCTTGTAACATATAGCACGAACCTGTGTTCGATATTGCTTCTTGCATTCTTAACCACGGACACTTGGTCACACTTTACACTTTCTGATTGGTTTCCTTTAGCGAAACTAGCCGTTCACTGTTCGTTGTGGTCAGAAGGGGGGCTTTGGCGCTGCCTTCGGATCCCAGTATCTACTGATTTGGAAGCCGCTCCGGACAATGAGGCAAGTTTAAACCAATTTGCCCTCTGTTTGGTTTGCTTCTTGTCTTCACCTGAGCGCCAATTCCATCTCGTTGCACCATCCTTCCGCAGTGGAACACACGCCGTCATTCCAACCGACCACACACCTTCTCACTTGTTTTTTCTTAATTGTCTATGCGTTCTATCGACGGTACTGGGATTATATACTCAACTACTCAAATTAAGGTCTGTCGTGTTCTTTAAAAAGATACAGTGAGTCCGACTGTGTTTTTACGCGAGTGTTTATTCAACCGCACATCTGCTCCGCCGGGCTCCTCCCTGTCGCCCTCTGATGACCCCCTACCAATAGACCTGTGTAGTCTTAAAGGCACATTGCAATAACACCACATCTCCCCTTTCTAGAATCAATCGGTAGACTGCGGTTGATTCACCAGACCTTAGAGGATTATTCTGCCTCTTTAGCTGGAAGGTCTGTTCCTATCTGAAATAAATTAATTCAACATAAGTACATGTAAACACATTGTCTTAGTCAAAAGGATTTTACCCTTTTCACTAAATTAGAAAAAAAAATCTTTAGAAACTCTCTTTTTTCCCCACTTATAGTTCAACCTATCTGGTCTCACCACTCTTCTCCCAAACCTGGTTCTGGGAGTGGATGGCAGTTCTGGAATGTTATCTTTTGGTAGCTCTGCTGAGCTCTGCTCTGGAATGTTCTCTTTTGGTGGTTCTGCTGAGCTCTGCTGTGGAATGCAACCCGGGAGTTGCTCTTTCATACCACTCCGACTCTGGTCCGGCAAGGGTTTCATGGGAATTAGATGGCGACGGTTTCACCTGACCTTCCCGTGAGGTCCCTCCACGATGTAAGAGCGGGGGGCGGTGTGGCTGCCGATCACAGCTCCAGCTTCGCCTTGATCCGTGACCCACACTTCTTGTCCGGGAAAGAGCCTGTCGAAACTCCGTGCACGATGCCCCAGGTTGTACCGTTGTGCATCTCTGATTCTCTTCTCCTTTTCCTTCCACGCAACCACTTCATTGTCGGGAAGAGCAGGATTCAGCAGGGCTGGAAGTGTTGGTACCGTAGTGCGAAGCCTTCTCCCCATAAGGAGTTGGGCTGGGCTGTACCCGTTTTGCAGTGGGGTCGCTCTATATGCAAGTAAAGCGAGGTAGGGATCCGCCGCTTTCGTCAGGAGACCCTTCACTGTCTTGACTGCACGTTCGGCCTCCCCGTTACTCTGAGGATATCTCGGGCTGCTTGTGACATGGCGGAAACCATACGACTTTGCAAACGCAGCAAAGGCGGTTCCGGCAAACTGAGGCCCATTGTCTCTGACCAATGTCTCCGGAATGCCGTGACGTGCAAACATTGATTTGAGGAGGTGGATTACATCTGTCGACTTGGTAGGGCTGAGTGGAGCGATTTCCACGTATCTCGATGCATAATCCACTACCAGCAGGTAGTTCATGCTTCCCAGCATGAACAAGTCAGCTCCCAGCTTTTGCCATGGTCGGCCTGGGTATTGTGATGGCATCAGCGGCTCTGTGTGGTTCTGTCTCTCTTTGCTGCATGTCCGGCAGTTGAGGACCAATTCGTTCAGCTGCTGACTTAGTCCAGGCCAACACACTGACCGTCGTGCACGCTCTCTACACTTCACCACTCCCTGGTGACCTTCATGTAGTCTGGTCAGCACGTCGTTCCTCATAGTTGAGGGTATGACTAATCTGTCCCCTTTGAGTAACAGTCCGTCATTTACCGTGAGCAATGCTTGTTCTGCCCAGTACAGCCTGAGTGCCGGTTCACTGTTGCTATTCGTTGTCCATCCTTCCTGACACAGCTGCATTACGCGTGCGCACACACTGTCCCTTTTTAGCTCCGTTCTCAACTCATCCAGGTAGGCAGTGCTTGCCGGCAGGTTCTCTATTATCATGTCCACATAGATGTTTGTATTCTCAAACAACTCCTTTTCGTCAGGCGTTTCCCCCATTTTCACAGGAGCACGCGACAGCGTATCAGCTGTCCACAGACACTTTCCTGGCACATGAGAAATGGAGTAAGAATAGCGCATGAGGCGCATCCGGAAACGCTGAATCCGTGGAGGGAGAGCATCCAGTGCCTGTGACCCCAGCGGACTCAGGAGAGGCTTATGATCCGTCTCCATCTGGAAGTGTTTACCGATGAGAAAGTTGCGGAACCTTTCACAAGCCCAGGTCAGGCCCAAGGCCTCTTTCTCCACCTGCGCGTATCTCTGCTCCGTCTGTGTGAGAGATCGCGACACGTAGGCTACCGGTCTCCACTCCTCATCCCATTTTTGGAGAAGTACACTTCCCAGGCCGTAAGATGACGCGTCTGTTGAGACTTTGCATTCACGGTTCGTGTCGTACATGGCTAGTACAGGTGGGGATACCAGTGCATTTTTTAAATCTTGAAACGCTCTTGCCTGGTCGACGCCCCACAGCCAGAAGTTCCTCATTGACAGGAGGTCTCGCAGAGCCTTGTCTCTCTCTGCTAGTTGCGGGATGAACTTCCCCAGCTGGTTAACCATTCCGAGAAAGCTCCTCAGCTCACTCACATTGGTCGGCTCCTCCATCTTCCTTACAGCCGCAGTCTTGCTCGGGTCAGGACTAATGCCACTGGAGGAGAGGACATGACCAAGAAAGGTCACCTCTTCCTTCGACAGGTCACATTTGTCAATGTTAAGCGTAATGCCCGCCTTTTGGATCCTCGCCAGCACAGTATGCAGACGAGCGTCGTGCTCCTCTCGTGTTTGGCCCCAGACCAGTACATCATCCATGTGGCAGACGATTCCCTCGAGTCCCTCCGTGACCTCTGAAACCATCCTATTTTGAAAGTGTTCGGGGGCAGAGGCAATGCCGAAGGGCAGCCGCTTGAAGTAGTAACGACCGAAGGGTGTGATGAATGTTGTGTATTTTGCTGAGTCTTCGGTCAGGGGTATATGCCAAAACCCTGTGTTGGCATCCAACTTGCTGAATAATCTGGCTCCAGCCAGCATCCCCAGTGTTTCCTCCACCAATGGCAGGATGTACTTTTCTCGACACACTGACTCGTTGAGGTTAGTGAGATCGACGCATATGCGTACGGCTCGTGTCTTTTTCGGCACCACCACCATGCCTGAACACCAGTCAGTAGGCTCTTCAACCCTGGTGATCACCCCCAGGCCTTCCATGCGGAACAGTTCTCGCTCGACTTTACCCATCAGCGGCAACGGAATCCTTCTGGTTGTCTTCAATGAGAACGGTTGGGCCCCTGGTTTCAGCTTGATGGCATACTGCTGTCGTACCTCCCCGAGACCGCTGCATAGCTTCGGATAGCTAGTCTTAAGTGTCTCTATGGTGATGCTGTCTAGCCGAACCACAAGCTCCAGCTTGCCGATAGCAGGCCACCCCAGCAATGCAGTGTGCAGGTGTCGTGTGACGTACACATCCTCCATCACCCTTTTCTCTCCTTTCACCAGGAACAGCCCAGCGACGCCCACAACTTCTAGTGGACTCCTCCCGGGTCCCAGCAGTGGCTTGGTTGCTTTACGGAGGGTAGGTGGATCGCTGTCTCTATAGATCTCTTTAAACACGGTGTGGGGTAGGACTGTAACATCGGCGCCGGTGTCTATTTTGAATGACACATTTTTATCATTTATGTCGATGTTTACCATCCATGGCTCTCCATCGGCTGTGACGCTGCCTAGGAACATAACATCCTCGTCCTCTTCAATTTCCTGCACGGTTTTGGGTGATCTACACACACGCTTGTAGTGTCCCTTTCTCCCACATAAATGGCATTTCGCATCCTTTGCCGGGCAATCCTGCCTTGGATGGGACGGAGAGCTGCCACATTTATGGCACTACACTTTCCCCCCTGCTGTGTTGGGCGCTGTGTGTTTTGAGTTGGTGGCCATAAGCCTGGTGATGTTTGTTTTTGGCACCTTTACTACTGCTCTTATACACTCTTTCCACAGATTTAGCATCACTTGTCTCTGTCCTGGTGTCACATCGCAGAGAAGATTGTTGCCGTTTCACCTCCTCACTCTGCCTCGCCATATTGACGGCCTTTTCGAGCGTCAATTCTGCGTCAAGCTGCATACGTTCGGACAGCCGCTTATCGATCAGTCCGACAAAAAGGCTGTCGCGTATCAGCTCGTCGTGTAGCACCCCGTAGTTACAGTGCTCTGCCAGCGCATATAACGCAGTGACAAAGGCATCCACTGTTTCATGTTCTCCCTGCCTGCGCATGTTGAACTTGGCACGCTCATAGATTATATTTTTCTTTACTATGAAAAATCGTTGGATGCCTTCGCGCACCCCTTTGTACGTTCCGCTTTGTGCTACTGTCAGGTTTAACCCTCGCAGAACATCGTCCGCCTCATCTCCCATGCAATAAATCAGCGTGTTAACTTGATTATCTTCGGAGCTGGCATTCAAGTTACTTCCCAGACGGAACCTTTCGAACCTCCGTATCCATTTGGCCCACTCTTGCGGCTTTGAAAAGTCGAAGGACTCCGGAGGCAGGATGCTAAATGTAGCATTTGGTCATACCGGGGCTCTCTGTGCGTTGTCGTCTTGCATGTCGCACTCTTCTTTCTCTTTTGCCGTCAACGAGCTCCAAACGATAGTTGCTCGACTCAAAGTACACTTCACGCACCCTACAGGACTTCTGACACCATGTTGTGTTCTTAAAAAAGAAACAGTGAGTCCGACTGTGTTTTTAAGAGAGTGTTTATTCAACCGCACATCTGCTCCGCCGGGCTCCTCCCGGTCGCCCTCTGATGACCCCCTGCCAATAGACCTGTGTAGTCTTAAAGGCACTTTGCAATAACACCACAAGGGCTTGGTCCATTTTGGGGCATCACATTAAATGGTCACTTAGGGGAAGGTCCTTATATGGTAATTATGGGAGAGTACCGGTAAATGGTCAATTAGGGGAGGGCACCACAAATGGGGATTTGCGGGTGCACCGTTATTGAAGTATGGCGGGTGGATAAACAACAAATATGACATTAGCGGAGAGAAACTGTAAATGTGGAAATAGCGGAGTGCTCCCGCAAATGGGAAATCAAGAGAAGGTAAACCTACGTAGAATTAGGGGAGTGTCCTGCGTGTTTACGTGAATGTTCCTTCTTCTCTCTGTGAGTACTCACGTCTCTATGTCTCCCGGTTTTCCTGTCTCTGTCTGCTGGCGTTCCTAGCTCCACGTGTTGTCCTGATCGTCTCCATCAAAGAACTTCCACGGTGTGCCAGAAGAAACACACAGGTGCATACGCCCATCCACCCAGCTAAATAAACAATACAATGAGCAAACTGGAGCTAGGAACATTACTCAGCATTGAACTGTTCCACTGTGTCCCATCAGTGCATTCTACGTGTTCCCACGTCCAGGTTCGCCTCATCCATCCTGTAGGGATTGTTCCCTGTCGCCCTGTCCCTCGGACACATTTCGGGAAATCTGACCACCGAGCTGTGCTTCTACTCCCTGCCAACACGAAACAACAATTGAAGCAGGAGAATCCGATGCAGAGAGTTGTAACAAGCTAGTCAACGGAGGCGGATGACCTCTGACGCGACTGCTTTAAGTCAGTAGACTGGTCCATGGTCAGGGATTTTGCAGCTACCCTGAATGAGTGCGCCTCTGCCGTGACGGACTTCATCAACAAGTGAGTGGAATACAGTGTACCGACGAAGTCAATCCGAGTGCTCCCCAACCGGAAACTATGGATGTACATTCACAAGTGAAGGCCAGGTCCGATGCACACAAGTCAAACGACCCAAGCGGTACAAGAAGCCACGCTGTGGTCTCTGAAAAGCCACCAAGGATGCCAAAGGACAATACCGGGACAAACTTGAGTCCCAGTATAATTTCTGGGACGCACGGAGCATGTGGCAAGGTCACTGGATGGAAAGCAAGTTCAGGCAACCTCATTGGTAATAGTGCGACCCAACACGATGACCGGAATGCTTCCTATGCTCGCTTCGAGCAGAAGGCTAACGACGGCACTAGGACACCTGACTCTTCCGACTCTCCGCAGGGTGACTGTAGCAGAGGTTGGATCAGCCTTCATGTGAGTCAACCCACGGCCCAGACGGAGTTCCTGGCCGTGTCCTTAGTAGCTGCACAGACAAGCTAGAGGGAATATTTGTCGGCATCTCTAATCTCGCCCGACTCGGTTCACAGGTACCCACATGCTCAATAAGTCCATCATCATTCCAATGTCGAAGAAACGCAAGACCTCAAGCTTAAACGATAACCATCCAGTGGCCTTGACTTCAACATCTAGAAATATTTTGAGAGGCAGGTGATGAAACGCATTAAATGCAGTCTACCCAGCGGCCTTGCCCCACTGCATTTCGCTCACCTCTGTCACAGACCCACGGACAATGCCGTCGCACTAGCCCTCCCCTCACCACTGGAACACTTGGGTAAGAGCGACACCTGCGTCAGACTCGTATTCATACATTACAGTTCTACCTTTAATACCATTATATCATGCAAGTTCTTCACCAAATTCGCCGGATTTAGTGTCAGTGCTCATCTCTGAAACTGGACCCTCGACTTCCTGACCAACAGACACCATTCAGTGAGGATAGGGGACAGATCGTCCTCTACGATAATCGTCAACACGGGAGCTCCACAAAGAGGCGCTCTCCGCCCTTTCTTTACACCATGTACAACCACAACTGTGCAGCCATGTAAAATCTAATTCAATTTTCAAATTCGCAGACGGCACCACCATTGTGGGCCGGATACCATATATTGATGAATCGGAGTACAGGAAGGAGATAGAGAACCTCAATGCCAGCAAGCCAAAGAACATAATGATCGACTTCGGGAAGCCAACATACCCCAATTTGCATTGAAGTCACCGAATGAGAGACGGTTGAAAACTTCAAATTGCGAAGAGCAAATATCACCAACAACCTCTCCTGGGCCACTCATATTGAAGTAACGGCCAATAAATCACACAAACTGCCTTGGATGGGTGAGGAAGATTGGCTTATCCCCGGCAACTCTCACCAACTTTCACATATGCAGCGTTAAAAGCATTTCTTCTGGATGTATCACTGGTTCGGGAACTGCTCCATCCGAGAACGCAGGAATTTGCAGCGAATGTGGGCGAAGCGAGGACCTCAAACAACGAACCTCTCTTCTATTGACCCCATTTATACCTTTCCCTCAAATACTTCCTCTGGCAGTTCATTATATGTAGCCGACACTCTGTATGAATCCATCGACCCATCACTTTCCTTCCCCGAGGGAAATAAAAAAAAGCTGGATATACTTAGGACACTCAGGGAACTTATGTGGGAATATGAAAACGTATCTAATGTCAAAAATTAATTATCTTTTCAAAGGTCTGATATTGGCCAAACAAATACACGGTGTGGTATCGTTTCGCGAAACACAAGCGCGCACCGCGCTCTGCATTGGAATGTCAACTACCTCGTCAGTGCAGCTGAACCGTGTGGCCAAATTAGTTCCCCTGTTGTGGCGGACACCGAGCTGTCCGTCCAAGAATGAGGCAGAACACTGAGTTATCCAACACCACTTTATTCCGTGTGTCGCACCCTCCTTCGCCTCTCTCTTATCTCCTGCTCTTGGACTCCTCGTGACCTCTCACGAGCCTTTCACGAGCCGAAGGTTATGTACTCCTGCACCTATTGTCTATTGTCTATTTGGGGAGAAGGCAGGAACGGGGTACTGATTGAGAGTGATCAGCCATGATCGCATTGAATGGCGGTGCTGGCTCGAAGGGCTGAATGGCCTACCCCTGCACCTATTGTCTATTGTCTATTGTCAACTGTGTGTGGCCCACCACCAGGGGCCGCTACATGACCACCCCCCCCCCCCCCAGAACCAGAGGCGCAGAAATGGTCGGGCTGCCGGACGAGGCGGTCGGACCTTGTACGCACGTTCCCGTGCAAAGGAATCCTGCCCTGTAAGGGCAAATTAGGTTGGGCCCGAGATGGAGGACGCCCCCGACGACAGGGCTGGGCCTCTCGTACTGGCTCGCTCAGGTCCAAATGGGCCGGTTTTAAACGGGCCACTAATACCGTCGCTTGCCGACCCCTCGTGTCCAATACAAAAGTCGTGGGCCCATGCTTCAGCACCCGAAAAGGACCTTCATATGGGCGCTGCAAGGGCGACCTGTGTGCGTCGCGCCGAAGAAAAACGTACGAGCTGTTGGCAAGAGCCGGAGTCACATATGATGGGGTGATCCTATGCCGGGATGTTGGGACAGGAGCCAGGGCGCCAATCCTTTCCCGCAGACGGACCAACATGGCGGATGATGACTCCTGGGGGTCACGGGTGTTCGGAATAAATTCTCCGGGCACGGTGAGCGGAAAACCGTAAACCAATTCCGCCGATGAAGATTGCAGGTCTTCTTTAGGGGCAGTGCGAATTCCCAACAGGACCCATGGCAACTCGTTCATCCAGCCGGGACCGGTGAGTCGTGTTTTTAAAGCATCCTTAACATGGCGGTGGAAACGTTCCAACAACCCATTGGACTGGGGGTGGTAAGCCGTTGAGTGGTGAAGCTGAGCTCCCAATTGGCGAGCCATTGCAGACCACAGTTCCGACGTGAACTGGGCACTCCGGTCGGACGTGATATCAGACGGTATCCCGAAACGAGCAATCCAATTAGCTACTAAGGCACGTGCGCAGGACAAGGCCGAGGTGTCAATGAGCGGGATGGCCTCGGGCCACCGCGTGAAGCGGTCCACTACCGTAAGCAGATGCGAGATGCCACGGGACGGAGGCAGCGGCCCCACAATATCTACGTGGATATGGTCGAAACGCCGGCGAGGCACTGCGATGCCTTGAACCGGCGCCCGGATGTGCCGCTGAACCTTCGACGTTTGACATGCAATGCACGTCCGGGCCCAATGCCTGACCAGCTTTCGCAAACCATGCCACACGAATTTTGAAGCAACCAATTCCACCGTCGTGCGAATAGATGGATGGGGCAAAGTATGAATGGCGTCGAAAACCCGACGACGCCAGGCTGCCGCAACAACAGGCCGCGGCTGTCTTGTGGAGATGTCACATGGGACGGTGATACCGGCGGGGCCCAAAGGAATGTCTTCGAGCACCAGACCCATGATGGCAGTTCGGTATGCCTTCATCTCCTCGTCTGCCAGCTGTATTGCCGCTAAAACAGAATAATCAATTCCTGAAACCATGTCGAGAGCGGCTATCACCGCCGGGCGAGACAAGGCGTCCGCGACCCGATTACTTTTCCCTGTGATGTGGCGGATGTCCGTGGTAAACTCCGAGATCGCGGTGAGTTGGTGCTGCTGCCGAGCGGACCAAGGATCCGCAACCTTGGCAAAAGCAAAGGTAAGGGGCTTATGGTCGGTAAAAGCGATGAAGTTTCGGCCCTCCAGGAAATACCGAAAATGTCTAACTGCCAGATGTAAAGCACGCAGCTCCCGGTCGAATGTGCTATATTTACATTCCGCCGAGCTAAGCTGGCGGCTGAAAAAGGCAAGAAGTTGCCAGTGTCCGTCAAAAAATTGTTCTAATACGCCACCGACTGCAGAGTCCGAAGCGTCTACGGTTAGTGGTGTAGGGGCGTCGACACGCGGATGCACTAACATCGTGGCCCGAGCCAATGCTTCTTTCGCCCCCTCAAATGCCGCCACGGTGACGTCGGACCACTGCACGTCCCGCCGCTTGCCTGACAACAGATGGAATAAGGGCCGCAGTATTCTCGACGCCGCCGGCACAAATCGGTGGTAGAATTGAACTATGCCCACAAACTCCTGCAGGCTCCGCACTGTGGATGGTCGTGGAAACCGGCGAATGGCCTCCACCTTGTCTGGTAAGGGGACCGCGCCATACCGCGTCACCCGGTGGCCCAGGAAATTGATTGCTCGGAGGCCGAACTGGCATTTAGCCGGGTTGATCACCAGCCCAAATTCATTGACGCGATGACACAACAGCCGGAGGTGGGCGCAATGCTCCTGCCGTGAACAACTTGCCACCAGGATGTCATCCATATAGATGAAAGCCAAATCGAGCCCCCGCCCAACGATGTCCATCAGGCGTTGGAATGCCTGCGCTGCGTTTTTAAGGCCGAAAGGCATACGCAGGAATTCAAATATCCCGAAAGGGGTGATGATGGCGGTTTTCAGCACATCCTCCGGTCGCACGGGGATTTGACTAAGTCGATTTTAGAAAAGAACTTGGCCCCGGCCAGATGGGCAGAGAAATCTTGAATGTGTGGGATGGGATACCGATCTGCAATTGTGGCGTCATTTAGGCGGCAGTAGTCACCGCAAGGCCTCGAACCGCCGGAAACCTTGGGCACCATGTGCAGTGGAGAAGCCCATAGGCTGTCCGAGCGTCGAACAATTCTCATGGCTTCCATCTTCTGAAGCTCTGCTTTCGCCATCTGCGGCTTGTCGGGGGCCAGTCTGCGGGCGCGGGCATGATGCGGTGGTCCCGAAGTGAGGATATGGTGTTGAATCCCGTGCTTGGGGTCGGTTGCACTGAATTTAGTGGTCAGAATTTCTGGGAAATCGGCCAAAATTTGGGCGTAGATGTTATCCACCGCTGCCACCGGGTCGCGGACTGGCACAGCGGACGCAGGAGGACGTAAGGGAATTGATTCTAGTGTAGATGCATGGACCAGGCGTTCACCTCGCACGTCCACCAACAGAGATTGCGCCCGGAGGAAATCCCCGCCCAACAGTGGCTGGTGTACGTCTGCCACGGTAAATGTCCAGGAAAAGTGGCAAGCACCAAATATCAGGGGAATGGTATGGACGCCATATGTCCGTATGGGGCTCCCATTAGCGGCGGTCAATAAAGGACCCCAATTGCCGGCACATGTGTCCATCCCGGACGGAGGCACCACGCTGATTTCGGCCCCTGTATCCATCAGAAATCTGTGGCCTGACCGCCGATCCCAGGCGTATAGGCGATAGAACTTCCCGGAAACGTAGAGGGTGGACGGCACTGGCGGGCCGCCGAGCCCCAGCGCTGATGGTGGAAACACCATGCCCGGTCAAGTGTTTCTCTGGCAGGCTCGGAGGCTCCGTGGTGTCCCTGGCCGGTGTGGGTCGAGACCGCCGCGTTTTCCCGGGCATTGTGGACACTTGGCCTAGCACCCCCATTCTCTGCCGCGCGGACACCCACAGCTCGTCGGCACGCTCCCCAAAAGCCTGAGCGTCTTCGAAACTTAACCCTGCGAGGAGCGGGCGCATATCTTCTGGAAGCTGCTGCAAAAAGGCATATTCAAATAACATGCAGGGCTGGTGGCCGTCCATGAGCGAGTGCATCTCACTCATTAGGGCCGAGGGCTTCCGGTCACCCAGCCCGCCCATGTTGAAAATACGCGCTCGTTCCATCCGACTGAGCCCGAAGGTGCGGAGTAGCAGTGCCTTGAGGCCCTTGTATTTCTCGGCTATCGGTGGATTCTGCAGATAGGGAAGTATTCGCCCGGCCGTGCCTTGGTCAAGTGAATCGGCTACGTAATAGTAACGGGCCTCTTCAGCTTTGATTTTGAGTATGTAAAACTGCGTTTCGTCCTGTTGAAGCCATACCCGAGGCTGGGCGCTCCAGAAGGTAGGTAGTCTCAGTGAGACAGCGTCCAGTCGGGCTGCTCGGCGGCGGTGGCGGGCTTGTCGCTGTCTGCGTATTCGTACATGCTGAACTTCCAAAATGTCTATTTTGGACGTCGGTAGGTTACTAGATGTGGCGGACATGGAGCTGTCCGTCCAAGAATGAGGCAGCACACTGAGTTATCCAACACCACATTATTCCGTGTGTCGCACCTTCCTTCCCACTCTCTTATCTCCTGCTCTTGGACTCCTCGTGACCTCTCACTAGCCTCTCACGAACCGAAGGTTGTGTACTGTGTGTGGCCCACCACCAGGGGCCGCTACAGCTTCCTCTCATATCTTACTCCCCCAATTTGGCTACCTCCCATCCCTCACTCCACAAAGATGGCTTCATCCCATCGCCCTTACTCCCCGAAGCTGGCTTCATCCTACCCCCTTACACCCCCGATTTGGCTACCTCCTATTCCTTACTCCCTCAAGCTGACTTCCTGCCATTCACCATACTCCCCCAAGCTGGCTACCTTCCAGTCCCTTACTTCCACTAGCTGGTTACCTCCCATCCCCTTTACTCCCCATTACTCCCACAAGGTGGCCACCTCCCATTGTTTACACCCCCAAACTGGCTATATCCCATTTCCCTTACATCCCCAAGCTGGCTCCCTCACATTCCCCTTTCGCCCCCAAGCCTGCTACCACCCGGTCACTTAATCCCACAAGCTGGCCAGCTCCCATCCCCTAGCCCCCACAAGGTGGCTACCTTCCATCCCTTACTTCCCCCAAGATGCCGACCTCCCATCTCATAGTCCTCGAAGCTGGCTACCTCCCATTCCCCCGACTCGCCCAAGCAGTCTTCCTTTTACTCCCAAGCCGGCTACCTCCGAGTCCCCTTAATCCCCCAAGGTGGCTACCTCTCATCGCTTACTCCCACAACCTGGCCACGACCCAACCCTTACACACCCAAGCAGCCCCCGTTCCACCCGTTATTCCCCCAAGCTGCCTACCAATCTGACTACCTCCCACCCCTCACTCCCCTGCTGCATTCCTCCCATCCGCATTACTCCCCTAAGTTGGCTTACCCCACCCCCCTTACTCATCCAAGTTGGCTACCTCCCATCTTTTATTCACCAAGCTCCATTCCTCCCATTCCCACCCCCCAAGCTGGTTACAACCAATTGATTACTCCCACAAGCTGCCTCCCTCTCTTTCGCCTTATTCCCCCAAGCAGTCTTCCTCCCATTCCCCTTACTCCCCGAAGCTGGAGACATCCAGTCCCCTACTCCCATAAGCTGGGTACATCCCAACCCTTACTGCCCCAAGCAGGCTACCTCCCTTCCCTAACAAACCCAGGCTTCACCCCATCCCCCTTACACACCCATCTCTTATTGCCCCAAGCTGGCTACCAGCCATTCCTTACTCCCCCAAGCTGACTTCCTCACATTCCCCTTACTCTCCCCCAAGCTGGCTATATCCCATCCGTAACACCCCCAAGCTGACTACCCCCAACCCGCTTACTCCACCTAGTTGGCTTCCTCCCATTCCCCTTACACCCAAGCAGTCTACCTCCAATATCCCTTGCTCCTTCAAGCTGGCTACCTACCAGTCCGCTTACTCTAACAAACTGGCTATCTCCCATCCCATAATATCCCAAGCTGGGTACATCCCAAACCTTACTGCCCCAAGTTGGCCACCTTCCACCCCTTACTCCACGAAGCTGCCTTCCGCTTATTGACTTTACACCCCCAATCTGGCTACCTCCCATAACTTGCTGCCCCAAGCTGGCTATCTACAAATGCAATCCTGCTTCCTCCCGCAGGCTCGCTCCCTCCCGCAAGCTGGCTTCCTCCCATTCTCCTTACTTACCCCAAGCCGCCTACCTCCCAGACGGCTTAATCCCCCAAGCTGGCTTCCATCCCTTACTCCCACAAGCTGGCTACGTCCCATGCCTTACTCCGCCATACTGGCCACGTCCTATCCATTACTCCCCCAAGTTGCTTACCTGCCATCCCTTACTCCCCGAAGTTGGATGCATCCCATCCTTTTCTCCCCAAAGATGGCTTCCTCTCATCCCTCACTCCCCCGAGCTGGCTTCCTCTCATGCCCCTTACTCATTAAATCTGACGTCCCCCCAGCCACCTTACTCGCCCGAATTGGCTACTGTCATCCCTTACACCGCCAAGCTGGCTTCCTCACCTTCCCCTTCCTCCACATACCTTACCCCCGCCCCCAAGCTGGCTACATCCCAGCCGTTACTCCCCAAGGCTGACCACCTCCCATCCCGCTTACTCCCTCAGGTTGTCTTCCTCCCATTTCCCTTACTCCCCCAAGCTGTGTCCCTCCCATTCCCCTTACACCCAAGCAGTATTCCTCCCATTCGCCTTACTCCCCCAGCTGGCTATCTACCAGTCCCCTTACTCTCACAAGGTGGCTACCTCCCATTCCTTACTCCCCCAAGCTGCCTATGTCCCTTCCCTAGATATCCCACGCTGGCTACCTCCCATCACTTACTTCCCCCAAGCAGCTACCTCCAATCCCTTTCTCCCCAAAGATGGCTTCCTCCCACCCCACTTACTCGCCGCAGCTGGCTTCACATCATCTCCGTTACACGTCACGTTGGCTACCTCCAATGCCTTACTCCCCCAAGCTGGCTTCCTCGCTATCCACTTCTCCCCAAGTAGGCTACATCCCACCCTTTCCTCCCGCATGCTGCCTCCCTCCCATTCCCCTAACTCCCCCCAAGCAGTCTTCCTCCCATTCCCCTTACTCCCCCAAGCTGGCAACCTCCCATTCCTCTGGTCCCACAAACTGGCTACATGTTGGCAATGTCCCACATGTTGGCAACGTCCCATCCTTTACTCCTCCATGCTGTCTAACTCCAATCCCCATTACTCCCCAAAGCGGACTCCCTCCCATCCCTTGCAACACCATGCCGGCTTCCTCCCATCCTTTACAACTCCAAGCTGGCTGCCTCTCTTCATGCTTACTCCCTCAAGCTGGCTCCCTCCATTTCCCCTTTCTCCCCCATGCTGGATAGATCCCAGTCCCCGTTCTCCACAAGCTGGCTACCTCCTATTGTTTACTGTCCCAAGCTGGCTACCTCCCCTCTCTCAGTAACCAGGCTGTCTATCTCCCATCCCCTTACTCGCCCAAGTTAGCTACCTCCCATCTCTTACTATACTCTAAGCTGGCTTCCTCCCATGATGCTCGCCCCATGCTGGCTACATCCCATCCCTTACCCCCCACCCCACCTCCCCACGTAGTCTTCCTCCCTTTCCCCTTACTCCCCCAATCTGGCTAAAACCCAGTCCCCGTACACCACAAGCAGGCTAATTCCTATCGTTGACCTCCCAACCCTAATTACCCCAGGATGGCTACCACACATCTCTTATTCCCACACGATGAATACCTCCCATCCCTTATTCGCCGAAGCTCCCTTTACTCCCGCTAGCTGCCTCCCTCCCATTCCCTTAACTTCCCCAAGCAGTCTTCCTCCCATTCCCCTAACTCCCCCAAGCTGGCAACCTCCCATTCCCCTGCTCCCACAATCTGGCTACCTCCCACGCTTACTCCCCCAAGCTGGCTACCTCCCACTCCCCTGCTCCCACAAGTTGGCAACGTCCCATCCTTTACTCCCCCATGCTGGCTAACTCCAAGCCCCATTACTCCCCAAAGCAGGCTCGCTCCCCAAAGCATTACTCCCCAAAGCTTCCTCCCATCCCTTACTACCCCAAGCTGGCTGCCTCTCATCATGCTTACCTCACCAATCTGGCATCCTCCATTCCCCTTACTCCCCCAAGCTGGCTCGTCTCAGTACCCTTCATCCCCAAGCTGGCTACCTACCGTCCTTTCCCCACATCAGCTGGCTAAGACCTTTCACTTACTCTCCCAAGATGTCTACCTCCCATCTCTTACTTCCCGAAGCTGGCTCCCTCCCATGCCATTACTCTTCCATTAAAACGCACCATCCGCTTTACGCCCTTAAACTGGCCACCTCCTATCCCAAGCTGCCTATCCCCCATTCGTCTTACTCCCCCAATGTGGCTCGCTCCCACCCCACTGATTTCACCAAGCTGGCTAGATCCCATACCTTACTCCCCCAAGCTAGCTAACTCCCATCCCCTTTAACCCCCCCCCCCCCAGCTGGTTTCCTCCCATAATCCTTACTCT
This sequence comes from Rhinoraja longicauda, assembly GCF_053455715.1. Classification (NCBI taxonomy): domain Eukaryota; kingdom Metazoa; phylum Chordata; class Chondrichthyes; order Rajiformes; family Arhynchobatidae; genus Rhinoraja; species Rhinoraja longicauda. The sequence goes on along the minus strand of NC_135960.1, from coordinate 75,904,827 downwards.
CCCAAGCTGGCTACCTCCCATTCCCCATTACATCCCCAATCTGACTAACTCTCATCCCCTTACACCCCCAATCCGGCTTCCTCCCATCCCCAATTACATCCACAATCTGGCTACCTCTCACCCCCCTTACACACCCAAGTTGGCTACCAGCCACCCCTTACTCCTCCAAGCTGGCTTTCTCCAATTCCCTTTACCCCCCCCCCCTAAGCTGTCAACCTCCCATCCCCCTTGCAACACCAAGTTGTCTACCTCCCATTCCCCTTACTCCCTCCCTTTCCCCTTTCTCCCCCATGCTGGATAAATCCCAGTCCCCGTTCTCCACAAGCTGGCTACCTCCTATCGTTTACTGTCCCAGCTGGCTACCTCCCCTCTCTCAGTAACCAGGCTGGCTATCTCCCATCCATTACTCCCCGAAGCTGGCTTACTCGCATTCCACTTGCTCCTACAAGCTGGCTTCTTCACATTCCCCTTGTTCCCCCAAGCTGGCTATCTCCATTCCCCTTACTCCCCCCAAGCTGCCTTCCTCCCATTTCCCTTACTACGTTACTCCCCCAAGCCGGCCACTACCTCCCAGCCCCTTCATACCCCCAGCTGACCACCTCCCATCCCTGACCCCCACAAGCTAGCTGCGACCCATCACTTACCCACCCAAGATAGCCACCTCCCATCCATTTCTCGCCTAAGATGGCTTCCTCCCATCCCTTACTCCCCCAATCTGGCTACCTTCCATCCCTCACTACCCACAGTTGCATTCCTCCCATCCCAATTAGCCCCCAAACGTGGCTTACCACATTCCCCTTACTCGCCCAGGTTAGCTACCTCCCATCTCTTTCTCCCCTAAGCTGGCTTGCTCCCATGACCTTCGCCCCATGCTGGCTACATCCCATTCCTTACCCCCACCCCACGTAATCTTCCTCCCTTTCCCCTTACTCCCCCAATCTGGCTAAATCCCAGTCCCCGTACTCCACAAGCAGGCTAATTCCTATCGTTGACCTCCCAACCCTAATTACCCCAGCATGGCTACCACACATCTCTTATTCCCACAAGATGAATACCTCCCATCCCTTACTCGCCGAAGCTGGCGACCTCCCATCAAGTACTCCCCCAAGCTGGATTCCTCCCATGCCCTTAACTCCCCCAGGATGGCCTCCACCCATTCCCCTTACACCCCCATGCTGGAATCTCCCGTCCCCTGTTTTCCCCCAAGATATCTTCACTCCATTCCGCTTTCTCTCCCAAACTCGCTTCCTCCCATTCCCTTTACTCCCCCAAGCTGGCTCTCTCCCAGCACCCTTCATCCCCCAAGCTGGCTACCTACCAACCTTACCCACATTAGCTGGCTACGTCCTATCCCTTACTTCCACAAGATGCCTACCGTCTATCTCTTACTCCCCGAAGCTGGATTCCTCCCATCCCATTACTCCTCCTACGCACCAGCCGCTTTACTCCCTGAATCTGGCCACCTCCCATCTCAAGCTGGCTTTCTCCCATTCCCCTTACTCCCCCAAGACGGCTCCCTCCCACTCCCTTTATTTCGCCAAGCTGGCTAACTCCCATCTCTCACCCCCCCCCCCCCCCAAGCTTCGCCAAGATGGCTCCGTCACATGCCAAACTCCCCCAAGATGCGAACTCCCTTACTCCCCGAAGCTGGCTTCCACCCATCCACATTACACCTCCCAGCTGGCTACGTTCCATCCGATTTACTCACTCAAGCTGGCTAACTCCCATCCCCAACTCCAACAAGCAGGGTATCTCCCATTCCCCTTACTCCCCCAAGCTTTCTTCCCCCAGTCCCCTGCATCCCCCAAGCTGGCTACTTCCCATCCCTTACCACTACAGGCTGGGTACGTCCCATCCATTACTCCCCCGAGATGCCTACTTCTCCTCGCTTACTCCGCGAAGCTGGCTTCCTCCTACCCCCATTACTCCCGCAAGCTGGCTACGTCCCATCCGCTTAATCCACCAAGCTGGCTACCTCCAATCCCTTGCTCGTCCAAGCTGCCTCCCTCCCATTTCCCTTACTCCCCCAAGCACCCTTCATCACATCCCTTACTCGCCCAAGTTAGCTACATCACAACCCTGACCGCCCCAAGCAGGCTACCTCCCATCCCTAACAATCCCAGCATGGCTACCACCCATCACTTATTCCAACAAGCTAATACCTCCCATCCCTTACTCCCGTAAGCTGGCTACGTCATATCCCTTACTCCCCCAAGCTGGCAGACTCCCTTCACCCTAAATCCTCGATTGTGGCTTCCTCCTATCCACACTACTCCTGCACGCTGGCTACCTCCCATTCCCTGTACTCCCCAAACACTTTCCCTCCCTTTCCCCTTACTCCCACATGCTGGCTAAATCCAAATCCCCTTACTCCAAAAGCTGGCTAACTCCTATCGTTTAATGCACCAAGCTGGCTACCTCCACTCTCTTATTTTTTTTTAGATTTAGAGATACAGCACAGAAACAGGTCCTTCGGCCCACCGAGTCTGCGCCGCCCAGCGATCCCCGCACACTAAAACTATCCTACAACCATTATGGACATTTTTTTAAACATTTGCCCAGCCAATTAACCCACATAGCTGTACATCTTTGGAGTGTGGTGTAGGGACACACGGATTGGCCAGGGGGTCTCGAACCCTCGGATTGGCTAACGGGTCACTTGGTGCGGGAGCGCGAGGTATTAGAGTGTCTGGCGCCAAACTAGAGAGATTAGTAAGTTAAGTGTGTGTGTCCAAACTTAGTGCGTTGCGTTTTTTTTGTTTAAAAAAAAAAAATTATTTATAGTATTTTCAATAGGCATACAAAAATACATAAGTGGATAAATATAAGGGAATACATAAGCATAAGCAATGGCAATGTATAACATAAATATCCCCAGGTTGTGTAAAACAAATTGTTATCTATACCTAGAAGATATGTCGGTATATATATGAAAAAGATAAGGATAAAAGAAAAACGAAAAGAGAGAGAAAACGAAGAAAAAAAAAGAGGAAAAAAAAAAAAAAAAAAAAAACCAACAAAAAAACAAAAAAAAAAAAAACAGACTGTACCAGGTGGTTAACGAAGACATAGTAGTGTCGCCCGCTCCAATCCCCTCTACCTGCATAAAGCAATATCAAGAAGAACGAAAAAGGTTGGAATAAGGTCACATTACATGATATGAAAATATTGAATAAATGGCCTCCAAGTCTGCTCAAATTTGATCGAAGGTTCGTAAACAGTACTTCTAATCTTTTCCAAATTTAAACATGAAATAGTTTGAGAAAACCAATGAAATGAAGTAGGAGGATTGATTTCTTTCCAATTCAACAAAATAGATCTTCTGGCCATTAATGTAAGAAAAGCAATTATCCGACAGATGGGGGGAGATAAACAAGTAGAGTCTATCATTGGTAAACCAAAAATTGCAGTAATGGGATGGGGCTGTAGATCAATATTCAAAACCGTAGACAAAGTACTGAAAATGTCTTTCCAGTACCTTTCCAAGGAAGAGCATGACCAAAACATATGGGTAAGAGAAGCTATCTCAGAGTGACATCTATCACATATAGGATTTATATGCATATAGGATTTAGCGCATATAGAAGAAAAGTTAACAAGTCGAAGAATTTTATTCCAATTGTCAATAGGGATAGTAAGATTAAGTTCTCTTTCCCAATCATTCTTAATTTTATAAAAGGGATCAGAGTGTATTTTCATAATTATATTATAAAGATTTGATATTACACCCTTTTGAAGGGGGTTTAATTGTAACATATTCTCCAAAATACCCTTAGAGTCTCGGTTAGGGAAAGAAGGAAGAACCGTGTTTAAAAAATTCCTAATCTGTAAATATCTAAAAAAAAGTGAGGACTGGACAAATTATATTTGTTAGATAGTTGTTCAAAAGACATGAAACAATTATCCAAAAATGAATCTGAAAATCGTACTATACCTTTAATCCTCCAAACTAGATAGGCTTGATCCATCAGAGAGGGGTGAAAGAAAAAAATCGATACAATGGGCATCTCTAAAATAAAATAATTCAATCCAAAAAATTTCCGAAATTGAAACCATATTCGTAAGGTATGTTTAACTATCGGATTGTCAATTTGTTTATGTAACTTAGAAGGAGCTAAAGGAAGAGAAGTTCCTAAGATAGAGCCCAATGAAAATCCTTGTACCGATTTAGTTTCCAAATCTACCCAATGAGGACTCGGAGATAAGTCCAAGTCGTTTAGCCAACATTTCAGGTAACGAATATTAGTTGCCCAATAATAGAATCTAAAATTAGGCAATGCCAATCCACCTTCCTTTTTGGATTTTTGTAAATGTTTTTTCCCTAATCTAGGATTTTTATTTTGCCATATATATGAAGATATTTTAGAATCAACTTTATCAAAAAAGGATTTGGGAATAAAAATTGGTATTGCTTGAAATATATATAAAAACTTAGGTAAAATAATCATCTTGATAGCATTAATCCGGCCTACCAGAGATATTGATAACGGTGACCATTTAGTACATAAACATTTAATCTGATCCAATAAGGGTAAACAATTAACCCCAAATAAATCCTTATGTTTTTTGGTAATCTTAATCCCTAAATATATAAAATAATCATTAACTAATTTAAAAGGTAAGTTATTATAAATTGGAACCAGTCTATTTAAAGGAAATAGTTTGCTCTTATTAAGATTCAATTTGTATCCAGAAAAAGTGCTAAACTGAGCTAATAAAGATATAACTGCAGGAATAGAATTTTCAGGATCAGAAATATATAATAGCAAGTCATCTGCATATAATGACAATTTATGTGTTTCCATTCCACGAATAATACCAGAAATGTTGGGGGATTCTCTAATGGCAATTGCCAAAGGCTCCAATGCAATATTAAATAATAAAGGACTAAGGGGACAACCTTGCCTAGTACCACGAAACAATCGAAAAAGTGGTGATCTTTGGTTATTAGAAAAAACCGAGGCAACTGGAGATGGATAAATCAATTTAATCCAAGATATGAATGTTGGACTAAAATTAAACTTCTCAAGGACCGTAAATAAATAAGGCCATTCCACCCTGTCGAAAGCTTTCTCCGCATCTAATGAGATGACACATTCTGAAGTATTACATGGAGAAGTATAGACAATATTCATCAACCTTCTAATATTAAAAAAGGAATACCGGTTTTTGATGAAACCTGTTTGGTCGTCCGGAATAATTTGAGGTAATATCTTTTCCAACCTCATCGCCAATAACTTGGAAAAAATCTTAGAGTCTACATTTAACAGAGATATTGGTCTATAAGAAGCACAGTCAGTGGGATCTTTATCTTTTTTCAAAATTAAGGAAATAGAAGCTCTATAAAAAGATTGTGGTAATTTGCCCAGGCTAATTGCTTCTTCAAAAACTTTATAAATCCAAGGGGAAAGAATAGAGGAAAAGAACTTATAAAATTCCACTGTATACCCATCTGGGCCTGGAGCTTTCCCAGAATTCATTGAAGAAATAACATTCTGGATTTCTATATTCGTAAGCGATTTATCTAGTGATAAATTTTCTTCAAGTGATAATTTTGGAAATTTCAATTCACCTAAAAAATCATGCATATTATTAGAATCTTGCGGGAATTCAGAGTAATATAAAGAAGTATAAAAATCCTGAAAAGATTTGTTTATCTCGTCATGATTAGCTGTCAATTCCCCATTCTGTTTACGAATCTTAACAATTTGACGCTTGACCGAAACATTCTTCAACTGATTAGCTAACAATTTACCAGATTTATCACTGTGTATGTAAAATTCAGATCTAGATTTCATTAATTGATTTTCAATCAAAGATGTGAGTAACAGATTGTGTTCCATTTGAAGTTCAATTCTCTGCTTATAAAGCTCCCTATTAGGAGCAGTCGAGTATTTCTTATCGATTTCTTTAATCCTATCAACCAATAAAAGAGTCTCATTCTTGATACGTTTCCTCAAAGCTACAGAGTAGGAAATAATCTGACCCCGTATGTATGCTTTGAACGTGTCCCAGAGTATCCCATAAGAAATTTCCTCAGTCGAATTCGTTGAGAAGAAAAAGTCAATCTGTTCCTTCATGAATTTAATAAAGTCCTGATCTTGCAGTAGGGTAGAATCAAATCGCCAATACTTGGTGATAAAGACTGTATCTGTTAACTTGATGGAGAGCTTCAGTGGGGAGTGGTCCGAAATGGCTATAATGTCATAGTCACAACCAGTTACAGATGGAATAAGACGAGAGTCAATAAAAAAGTAATCAATTCTCGAATAAGAATGATAAACATGTGAAAAAAAAGAAAACTCTTTGTCTTTGGGATGAAGAAATCTCCAAATATCAACCATTCCATAGTCAGTCAAAAAGGAATTAATATGAGAGGCCGACTTGTTTGGTAATGGCTGAGAATATTTTGATCTATCTAACAGCGGATTTAAACAACAATTAAAGTCACCACCCATTATTAGCTTATATTCATTTAGATTGGGTAAGGTAGTAAATAAAGACTTGAAAAATTCAGGGTAATCCACATTCGGAGCATAAACATTAACCATTACAACCTTGGTGTTAGAAAGTAATCCAGTAATTAATAAAAATCTACCATTTGGGTCCGAAATGACATCGTGGTGAACAAATGTAATAGAAGATTTAATGAAAATTGAAACTCCTTTTATTTTGGCGTTTGCGTTTGAGTGGTACTGTTGCCCTTTCCAGAACCTAAAAAAACGTTGATTGTCCTCCTTCCTAACATGAGTTTCTTGTAAAAAAATAATTTGTGCATTCAGTCTTTGGAACACTTTAAAAATCTTTTTCCGTTTAATTGGATGGTTTAAACCATTAGTATTCCAAGAGACAAAATTAATAAACTGAGCCATATTGCTGAGGTCAAGCCTTTGGTATGTAAAAGGTTAACCAAAGTATAAACTCATGTACCCGGAAGAGGAACAAAAATACAGGGAGGAACCGGAAATGGCGACACATCGGACATATTAGTAGTTTTACAACAGTCCAGAAAAGAAGGAAAAAAACAGTATATGAAACTAGAAAACATATAAAACAGACCCTAAACCCACCCCCCACCCACGGAAAAACCCCTCTGGACCTATAGAAAGCCAGAAAAAAAAGAATTAATACTAAATCTACCCCCATATCACCAGCGGACGGCTCCTAATAATAATTTAAAAATAAATAAATGATCCACCGAGAGTTAAAAAAAAAAAAAACGAAAAAAAAAACGAAGGGTTTTAACGAACAAAAACTGCCATTTTCAATACTCAGAAACTAAGATAATGAAGGTTATAATCATTATTATGAGACTAAACATAGTCGTGAGACTAAATAAAGCTCTTAAAAAAAAAGAAACAATAACAAAAAAAACCAAAACAAGTATAACCAAAGCTGTGAAAACCATATATTTTAAGGTTGAGAAACTAGACCATAAGAATAGTTAAGGTCCAGGAAGCTGCGAACTTCGGATACAGAATTGAAAAGACGACGCGAATCATTTGGTGGCGAAATTCTAGGTTTTGCAGGATAAAGAAGCGCAGGTTTAAGCTTTTTCTCATAGCATTCAGCCATCAAATCTTTAAGCGCTCGGCGAGCTTTCATAACTTCAGGACTGAAATCTTCATAAAGACGCATTTGGAAATCTCGAACTTTAACCGAACCCAGACGACGGGCGGTTCGAATAAGGTGTTCTTTAAGGTGAACATAGTGAAAGCGTACAATTACAACTCGTGGTTTCGAGGGTAAAGATAACGAATTTCTAATTCTGTGCGCCCGATCCAATAATGGAGGATCATTTGGAAATTCTGAAGGTAACGCTTCTTTTAAAAGTTGGGCGAAAAACTTCACAGGATCTCCTTGTTCAGTGCCTTCTGGAATCCCAATCAAACGTAAGTTCTGTCTTCTAGAACGATTCTCAGAGTCAATGCTTTTCTGTTGGAGTATTTCCAAATGCTTAATTGCTAATGATAAATTCTTTTCCAAATCTGCAATTTTCAAGTCCCGCTTCTGAGCATCTTCTTGAAGAGTTGTAATTAATGTTTGATGTTGCTTAACTTCTCGGTCAGTTTTATTCAAGGCTTCTTGGAATATCTCTATATCTTGTTTAAGAGATGTTCGGAGTTCTGCAAATTTTTCATTTATAAGCTCCAAAAACGATTCATGAGACATTTCAATTAGCTTAAGGTCAGACTTCTTTTTTGGACCATCGCCATTGTTATCGTTTCCAGCACCACGAGCTTTAGATCTTGTAGCTCGTTCTGTACTCATTTCATAACAATTCACAGCACAACTTCCGAGATAAAATCAGAAAGGTAACAAAAATCTTCTGGTTTAAATAAAAATAGGTTAAATGAGGGTGGTCATGGGTTAAAAACAGTAAAGTTTATGGAGCGAACGCAAGAACGTACTCACTCCATGAGCGTCCCCTAGGTGTCCCCATTAGTGCGTTGCGTTTTGTCACGGTTTTTACCAAGAATAAAGTATTTTGATAACATTGCTCGATTTGGACTCGCTACATTGGTGACCTCGACGTGATGATTTGCAGAGCACAGCAGCAGCATGTCGCAGGTGGGAGCGAGCGCGGGCGAGGTTCACTTACCGCCGTTCTGGACCCATCAGCCGCACCTGTGGTTTGTGCAGGCGGAATCCCAGTTCCATCTTAAGAGGGTGGAGGAAGACCAGGAGAAGTTCCACCACCTGGTGAGTTGTCTACAGCCGGAGGTGGCCGCGCGGGTGGGTCGGTACCTGACCAGTCCACCCCAAACAGAGCAGTACGTTGGGCTCAAGAAGCTCCTACTGAGGACGTTCGGCTGGAGCCAGAACCAGCGGGCTCTGAAGCTCCTCCATTTACCAGAGCTGGGGCAGCAGCTACCGTCGGAGTTGATGACCGAGCTGCTGACATTGATGGGCGACCATCAGCCGTGCATGGTTTTCGAAGCGGCTGTTCGGGAGAAACTACCCAGGGACGTCAGGTTGGTGTTGGCGGACGTCTCGTTTGAAGATCCGGTAGCGTTCACCGAGAAAGCCGACGCGCTCGTCAGGGAGCGACACACCCGAGACGACTCGGTTAATCGGGTCTCGAGGCCCAGCGGCAGTCGGCGGAGCGGCCGAGAGAGCGACGCATCGGCCGCTATTTCGCAGTCAGCCCGCCAAGAAGGGGCTGCGGCGCCTGTTTATTGGCAGCGGGCTCGAGCAACAGGGCCGAATAGGCGCGACTGGTGTTTCTTCCATCAGCGGTGGGGCAGTGAGGCCCGAAGCTGCAGACCCCCGTGGTCGTTTCCGGGAAATGCCTGGGCCGATCGAATGTAGATGCAGTCTCGATTGGCCGTAACTGCCGCCTCTACGCGACGGACCAAGGTACCGGGATCGTCTTTCTGGTGGATACGGGAGCGGTTGTGAGTATTGTGCCCCTCTACGACTGCGAAGTTCGAGCGGGGTGGAAGGGCCCGCCCCTCATTGCGGTGAACGGTAGCCCCATCCGTACTTACGGTAAAAGGGCTATGTCCCTGTCCTTCGAGTCCAGGACCTACCGTTGGGATTTCATCGTTGCGGATGTGGGCCAGGCCATTTTGGGTGCGGATTTCCTATGGGCGCTTTAGTTTGTCGCAGGCGTCCGCGGGAGGGGCCTGCAACCCTCGGCTAGCGTACGGCCCCGAGGTACGGGGCCTGAGGCTCCTCCAAGCGCCGCCCCACCCAGCCCAGCGATCCAGGCCATTACCACGGTCCCCGGTCAGTTCGATGCGGTCCTAGCAGACTTCCCGCAGCTCCTCGTTCAGCGGTTGGATGCACCTTCCGAGAAGCATGGGGTCGTTCATTTCATCCCGACCGAGGGGCCGCCGGTTTTTGCCCGGGCACGGCGCCTCCCACCCGACAAGCTGGCCATGGCTCGAGAGGAGTTCCTGAATTTGGAGAGGATAGGAATTGTTCGGCCTTCGAGTAGTCCGTGGGCCTCCCCCTTGCATATGGTTTCCAAAGCATCTGGGGGGTGGAGACCACGTGGGGATTTCCGACGACTCAACGCGGCAACACGGCCGGACCGCTACCCGATTCCGCACATACAGGACTTCTCAGCCATCCTGGAGGGGGCTACGATTTTTTCTAAGATCGATTTGGTGCGGGGATATCATCAGATCTCGGTTCACCCGCCAGACATTCCAAAGACGGCTACCATTACTCCGTTCGGGTTATTTGAGTGGTCGCGTATGCCTTTCTGCCTTAAAAATGCAGCTCAGGCATTCCAGCGACTGTGTGGGTCGAGGGTTGCCGTTCGTGTTCATTTACCTCGATGACATTTTGATTGCCAGCCGTTCGGTCCAGGAGCACTTAGACCGCCTCCGCACGGTGTTCCAGAGGCTGCAAGACCACGGCCTGATTCTCCATCCGTCCAAATGCCAATTCGGCCTGTCAGTGGTAGATTTTTCGGGTCACCGGGTTACACCGGCCGGTGCCACTCCTTTGTCAACTAAGGTGGACGCGGTCCGCTCTTTTCCTCGCCCTACTACCATTAAAGGCCTGCAGGAATTCGTGGGCTTGGTGAACTTTTATCACCGGTTCGTGCCTGCAGCAGCTCTGATCATGCGCCCCCTTTTCCAATGCCTCGCGGGTAATACCGCTGAGTTGGTATGGTCCGCAGCTGTAGAGACTGCTTTTGTCGCGGTCAAACAGGCCCTCGCCAACGCCACCATGCTAGTACACCCGCGCTCCTCCGCCCCCACGGCTCTGACGGTAGACGCCTCAGACGTGGCGGTGGGTGGGGGTTTGGAGCAGCAGATCGACGGTCACTGGCAGCCCCTGGCGTTTTTCAGCCGGCAGCTCTCTCTCGAGCTGAGCTCAAATATTGTGCATTCGATAGGGAGCTCCTGGCCCTCTATTTAGCGGTCCGCCACTTCCGTTATTTGTTCGAGGGCCGCTCTTTTACAATAGACAATAGACAATAGGTGCAGGAGTAGGCCATTCAGCCCTTCGAGCCAGCACCGCCATTCAATGCCCTCACTCCGCCCTCACTCCGCTATCCTTAAGAGCTCTATCCAGCTCTATCCAGTTTTATGGCCTACACGGATCACAAACCTCTGACATTCGCTTTTGCTAAGGTTTCTAATCCGTGGTCGGCTCGCCAGCAGCGGCACCTCACCCTGATTTCGCAGTTCACCACCGATGTCCGTCATATTGCGGGTAGGCTTAGCGCCGTTGCAGATGCCCTGTCCCGGCCGGCCATTCCCTCCGTAGCCGCGGTAGGCGGACAGGTGGATTTCCAGGAGCTAGCGGAGGCTCAGCGCCTGGAAGGAACTGCCGCGGTGTACGCCTCCACAGCCTCGGGACTGCGTCTGGAACAGGTGGCGTGTGGACCCACAGGTACCAAGTTGTGGTGCGACGTTTCCCTTCCACGCCCTCGCCCGGTGGTGCCGACCGCCCTGCGGCGTAAGGTTTTTGAGGAATGGCCTGGCACATCCGTCCATCAGAGCGACTTCAGCCATGGTGGCCGCCCGTTTTGTCTGGCACTGCCTGCGGAAGCAGGTGGCAGCCTTGGCACGTGCCTGCATTCCGTGCCAGACCTCCAAGGTTCATCGCCATTTCAACCCCCCATACCAGAGATTCGAGGTTCCCCTCCTCCGTTTTTTCCACATCCACGTGGATTTGGTGGGTCCATTGCCCTATTCCAGGTGTTATACTCATCTGCTGACGGTGGTTGATCGGTTTACACGTTGGCCAGAGACGCTCCTGTTGTCGGACACCTCGGCGGCCTCCTGTGCACGGGCCCTGGCGTTGCATTTGGTGGCCCGTTTCGGCGTCCCGGCTATCATCACCACAGATCAGGGGGCCCAGTTCACCTCGTCCCTTTGGGCCGCGCTGGCACAGCTGTATGGGACTCGCTTAGAGCAGACCACCGCCTATCATCCCCAGGCCAACGGGATGGTTGAGCGCTTCCACCGGCAGCTGAAGGCGTCCCTCTGTGCCCGCCTGACCGGCCACGATTGGGCTGACCAGCTGCCTTGCGACCTCCTCGGCATTCGTACGGCCCCGAAGGCTGAGCTGGGCACATCCTCGGCCGAGCTCGTCTACGGTTCGCCCCTGCGAGTGCCGGGTGACATTCTCCTTTCCACTCCCGCCTTGCCGCCGTCCGTCACGTCGGTTTTGGGTTCCCTCCGGGCGCGGGTGGGTTCTTTGGCTCCAGTCCCGACCTCCAGTCACGGAAGCACAGCAGTCCACGTTCCGTCGGACTTGCGGGACTGTGATTTCGTGTTCCTTCGGAAAGATTCCTACCGCGTCCCTCTTCGGCCGGTTTACCCGGGCCCGTTCCAGGTGCTGAAAAGAGGGACTGTCACCTTCACCTTGCAGGTGGGAAATCGCCAGGAGCTCGTTTCGGTATCCCGGCTCAAGCCGGCCCATTTGGACCAGGACCTCCCCGTGTCGGTGGCCCAAACTCCGCGCCGAGGCCGGCCTGTGGCCGCCCCACTGGTCCCGCCAACGGCGCCCTTTTTGCGCCTCTCGGCCCCCCGCCGCCTATAGTTGGGCCGATCAAGCGCTCCCCTTCACCTACACCCTCCGCTCTCGTGGCCCCTCCATCGCCTCTAGCGGCGGCGTCCTCCCCGCCTCCTGTCACGCTGGCGGTATCGGCTTCCCCCCTCCGTACGCGTTCCGGGCGGGAGGTTCGGGCGCCCGTCAGGTATGGTTTCGAGGGATCTGGGGACATACGGATTGGCCAGGGGGTCTCGAGCCCTCGGATTAGCTAACGGATCACGTGGTGCGGGAGCGCGACGTATTAGAGTGCCTGGCGCCAATCTAGAGAGATTAGTAAGTTAATTGTGTGTGTCCAAACATAGTGCGTTGCGTTTTGTCACGGTTTTTACCAAGAATAAAGTCTTTTGATAACATCGCTCGATTTGGACTCGCTCCAGAGGGAGGAAACCGAAGATCTCGGAGAAAACCCACGCAGGTCATGGGGAGAACGTACAAACTCCGTACAGACGGCGCCCATAGTCAGGAACGAACCTGGGTCTCTGGCGCTGCATTCGCTGTAAGGCAGCAACTCTACCGCTGCGCCGCCGTGCCGCCCTCAGTACCCAGGCTGGCTACCTCCCATCCATTACTCCCCGAAGCTGGCTTGCTCACATTCCCCTTGCTCCCCAAGTTGGCTATCTCCATTCCCCTTACTCCCCCCAAGCTGTCTTCCTCCCATTTCCTTTACTCCCTTACTCCCCCAAGCCGGCCACGCCCTCCCAGCTCCTTCATACCCCCAGCTGACCACCTCCCATCCCTGACCCCCACGAGCTAGCAGCGACCCATCACTTAACCATCCAAGATGCCGATCTTCCATCTCTTTCTCCCTGAAGTTGACTTCCTCCCATCCCCAATGGTGGATACGTCCCATCCGCTTTATTTCCCCAAGCTGGCTACCTCCCACCTTTTTCTCACCAAAGATGGCTTCCTCCCATCCCTTACTCCCCCAATCTGGCTACCACCGGTCCCTCACTACACAAAGCTGCCTTCCTCCCATCCCCATTAGTCCCTAAAGCTGACTTACCCCATTCCCGTTACTCGCCCAAGTTAGCTACCTCCCATCTCTTACTCCCCCAAGCTGGCTTCCTCTTATTCCCCTCCCACAAAGCTGGCTACATGCCAACCCTTACTGCTCCAGGCTGGCTACCTCCCATCCCTAACAACCCCAGGATGGCTACCACCCTTCTCTTATTCACCCAAGCTGAATACCTCCCATCCCTTACTCCCTCAAGCTGGCTACCTCCCCTTCCCCTCACTCCCCCATGCTGGGTATCTCCCATCACCATTACTCCTCAAAGATGGCTTCATCGCATCCCCTTAAATCCCCAAAGTGGCTACTTCCCATCCCTCACCACCCCAAGCTTGCTACTTCCCATCCCTCAAACCCCCAAGCTGTGTATCCCATCACTTTCTCCGCCAAGTAGGCTTCCTCCCATCCCACCTACTCCTTCAATCTGGCTTCCCCTCGTTCCCCTTACTCCCCCAAGCTGTCTTCCTACCATTCCATTTAGTCCCGAAGCAGCCGTCCTCCAAGACCACTTAAAGCTGGCTACGTCCCTTACCTTACTCCCTCAAGCTGGCCACGTCCTATCCGTTACTCCCCCAAGTTACCAGCCTTCCATCCCTTCCTCCCCCAAGCTGTATACCACCCATACTTTTCTCCCCAAACGTGGCTTCCTCTCATCCCTTACTCCCCCAAACTGGCAACTTCCCAACCCTCACTCCCCCAAGTTGACTTGCTCTCACCCCCCTTAATCCCGGAATCTGGCTTACATCCCATCCACCGAACTCGCCCAACTTGGACTCCTCCCATCCCTTACTCCCCCAAGCTGGTTTCCTCCCATTCCCCTTTCTCCCTCCCAAGCTGGCTACATCCCATTCGTTACTTCCCCCATCCTGGCCACCTCCCATCCCGCTTACTCCCCCAAGCTGTCTTCCTCCCATTCCCCTTGCTCCACCAAGCTGGCTATCTTCTATTCCGCGCCGCCCCCCCACAAGGGTGGCTATTTCCCAGACCTCTTAATCGTCTTACTCCCCCCAAGCTGGATTCCTCCCATTCCCCTTACTCTCCCAATCTCTCGTCCTGCCATTCCCCTTTCTCCCCGAAGCCGGATACGTCCCAGTCCACTTCATCGCCCAAGCTGGCTCCCTCCCATCCCCATTACTCCCCAAATCTGGCTTCATCCCATCCCCTTACACCCCCAAGCCGGCCACGTCCCATACCTTACTCCCCCAAGCTGGCTACATCCCAACCCTTACTGCCCCAAGCAGACTCCGTCCCATCTCTAATTGGCCCAGGCAATCTACCTCCCATCCCTTACTCCCCCATGCTGGTTACCTCCCACCCCTTACACATTTTTGTATTCAGAAGTTTCCCGAGATGTTCGCGGCGAGCGGCCGGGGTCTTCCCGGTGAGCGGGCCCAAGCCCTTCAGTCAGCCCGGAAGCCCGGCTCGCCCACCGCGGACGCTCCTTCGGGAGCGAGGAGGGAGATCCGAGCAACCGCAGAGAGAGAGGTGGACCGTCTGAGAGCGAGGAACGCCGCCGAGAACAAAGGGGCGACCCGCGGTGCGACGGCAGGCAGGAGAACTATTCGTCCAACGTTTGTAACTTTGCTGACGGCAAAATGTGGCGACACTTGCGTATAGCCTGCGTGAGATCTGCTACATGATTTTACCGGGTTGTCTGCAAAACAAAGCATTTCACTGTCCCTCGGTTCATGTGTGAAGAATGTTCCATTGAATCGTTGTAATCCTTGCAAAATCATATACCAACACAGACACACACTCCAACTCATTTGCACAATCTCACATATTCACACTCGCATATACGTACGGACACACTCATGCATTGACTCATACACTCACACTGTCACACACAAACAATAGCCAATGCAAGTCAGGCTGAATCTCTGGAGAAGATTAGTTTAGTTTATCAATTTCCTTTAGTTTATTTTCACGTGTGCCGAAGTACAGTGTAAAGCTTTTGTCGCGTGCTAACCAGTCAGCGGCAAGACAATACATCATTACAATCAAGCCATTTACAATGTATAGATACAAGATTATTGGTTAACGTTTACTGTCCAACCAGTTACTGGTTTACTGTAAAACCAGCAAAGTCCAATCAAGAATCGTTCAAGGGTCATCAAAGAGGTAGATAGTTCAGCACTGCTGTCTGGTTGTGGTAGGATGATTCAGTTGACTGAAAACAGCTGGGAAGAAACTGTCCCTGAATCTGGAGGCGTGCATTTTCACACTTGTATAACCTTTGCCTGAAGGGACCGGGGAGAAGAGGTAATGGCCCGGGTGCGACTCGTCCTTGATTAGGCTGCTGGCTTTGAGGTGTAGCTGGAGCCTGCGTGAGGTGTAGATGGAGTCAATATACGGGAGGTGGTTTGTGTGATGGTCCAGGCTTCGTCCACAATTCATTGCAATTTCTTGCATTCTTGTGTGGAGATGTTCCCATACCAAGCTGTGATGCATCCTGATAACATACTTTCTATGGTGCATCTTTAGAAGTTTGTGAGAGTTGTTGGGGATATCATATCATATCATATCATATATATACAGCCGGAAACAGGCCTTTTCGGCCCTCCAAGTCCGTGCCGCCCAGCGATCCCCGTACATTAACACTATCCTACACCCACTAGGGACAATATTTTTTTTTATTATTATTTTTTTTTTTAAATTTACCCAGCCAATTAACCTACATACCTGTACGTCTTTGGAGTGTGGGAGGAAACCGAAGATCTCGGAGAAAACCCACGCAGGTCACGGGGAGAACGTACAAACTCCTTACAGTGCAGCACCCGTAGTCAGGATCGAACCTCGCGCTGCATTCGCTGTAAAGCAGCAACTCTACCGCTGCGCTACCGTGCCGCTGGACTTCCTAAGCCTTCCAAGAACATGGATAGGTGACGTATCGGCTCTGTACTCTTCTTCAGATTGATTATGGTGGGAATGGGGACAAGGCTCGAACAGAGGGAGCCAGGACAAAACGAGTTGTATGATGAGCGGATGCAGGTGAATAGCGTTTTCAGTCAGGTAGTTGAGACGAGAGATTAAAAGCTAAAAGGATTGCAGAGGATGGAATTATAAAGAGAGAGAGGAAGGAATATCGGTAGAACGGGAGGTAGAGGGCATAAAAAGATAAAAGTCCTGGTGAGGCCCGAGGAAGAGCAAGGCGAAAGCAGGAATATGCACGTTAGTTACCCAACATTGGATAATTCCAAGTTCATACCATTAGGTTGTAAGGTACCAAAGCGGAATATGACGTGGCGTTTTTTCAGTTTGCATGTAGCCTCACACAGGCAATGTAGGTGGCCCGGGACAGAAAGGTTAGTGTGGGAAGTGGAGTTACAATGGTTAGCAACGGGGAGATCCAGCCGGCCTCGGCGGCATAAGGGAAGTATTGGGTGAAACGGTCGCCGAGTCCACGCTTGACCACGCCGATGTAAAGTAGGCCTTAAATGGAACACCGTGTGCACCAGATGGGATTAGAGGTGGTGTAGGTGAACATCTCTCACCTGGAAGGATTGCTGGAGTGTGAGAGAAGGGGCATGTGGACAGATGTTACATCCCGTGGTGGCTAATCGTTTTAGCTGCACTTCACAAGACAGGCGTAGGAGAGAGATGTGAGGGCAAGCAGGAGGGGAGGTGGGGAAAACAGAAAGTCAGATGAGTATAAAGATGAAAGGGAGAGATAGCGTAGAAGACGAAGGGGGGAGAGATGGAGGGAGAGTGAACTTTTAAAGGGAGGGTGGGAAGATCAATAGGAGAGTTCAGAGCGAGTGAATTGGCAAAAGGGAGAGAGGATGGGTCAAATAGATAGAGAGAGACGCATGGTGAAATGCAATGGAAGTGAGAAGGAGGGAGGGGCAAGGGGAGAATGGTTGACGGAGAAAGAGGTGCAGAAAGGGAGAATAGAGCGCGCAGAGGTGCAGAGAGGTACAGAGGGCGTAGGGGAGAGAATAACAGTTCAGAGAGAGGACATGAGTAAAGATGGAGGGAGAGATAAAGGGAGGAGGGAGATGTGCCGCATCATTCGCTATTTTATTTAGGTTTAGGAAAATTCTGAGATGGCAAAGTTTCTGTTCTCAGCGTTTCGTGAGTCTTTGGGTCGTTCCTCCTCAGAGGTGATGAAAGCAGAGCATTTTATTGTCCCGGAGCAAAGTCCGATCCATTCCTGGCAAGCATGGAGTGAATGGTTACCGGGGTCGCCGGAATGTGGGGTTGAGGTTGCATTCAGTTCAGCCGCGATCATATTGAGTGGTGAAACTGAGTGGATGGGCCACTTTAGTGCGAGGTGATCTGTTGAACTAATTCCTCAACCCGTGGACAAAGGTTGTCCAGTCCACCTTCAAACTGGGCACCAGAAGCCTTGAGACGGCCCCTTGAATTTGGTGTTGCCTTGCTGAGTAAAGTAAATCACATAAACATGAAGAAGGCGTTTGGTATGCTTGCCTTTATAAATCAGAGCATCGAGTATAGAAGTTGGGATGTAATGTTAAAATTGTACAGGGCATTGGTGAGGCCGAATCTGGAGTATGGTGTGCAGTTCTGGTCGCCAAATTATCGGAAGGATGACGACATGGAGAGGGTACAGAGGAGATTTACTAGAATGTTGCCTGGGTTTCAGCACTTAGGCTACAGAGAGAGGTTGAACAGGTTGGGTCTTTATTCTTTGGAGCGTAGAAAGTTGAGGGGGGACTTGATAGAGGTTTTTAAAATTTTGAGAGGGACGGACAGAGTTGACGTGGGTAGGCTTTTCCCTTTGAGAGTGGGGAAGATTCCAACAAGGGGACATAGCTTCAGAATTGAGGGACAAAATTTTAGAGGTAACATGAGGGGTAACTTCTTTACTCAGAGGGTGGTGGCTGTATGGAATGGGCTTCCGGTGGAAGTGGTGGAGGCTGGCTCGATTTTATTATTTAAGAGTAAATTGGATAGGTATATGGATAGGAAGGGATTAGAGGGTTATGGTCTGAGTGCAGGTAGATGAGACTAGGTCAGGGAGAATGGTCGGCGTGGAATGGTAGGGCCGGACAGGCCTGTTTCCATGCTGTAGTTGTTATATGGTTATATGGTTATATAACATGTGGTGGAGAGTTGGATCCGATGGAGTTTGAAGCAATATTCCCTTTGTTGGAGCAATGCCGCTCCCAATTTCCATCCCTCAGTATCGCCACCATTCCCAGTCTTTGGAGTTTCTCAATCAATTCCCTGAATAAATCACGACCTGTCTCAGCAGGGATTTCACTTGGCTGATGTCATCTGTTTGCGAATCATTTCAAAAGCTCTATTTTTTAACTCTGTTGAAACTTCACTGTCCCGGTGGAGACGGAAAGTGGTATACAATCTCCGGGAATGTTCTGCCCCAGCATTTCATTCCGAGAGATTACCGATAGCGCACGGGGACACGTCGCTGGGCAGAGAACATGTGGGAAAAGCTGTTCAGATATTACGCCGTGGAGAAAATCTTGTACGTGATCATTGCTGCCGTTGGAGTCCCTGGTAAGTGAGCAGAACAATTCAAGTTTTATAACTCCGTCCGTTAACCGGTGTTGACCTCATTCTGTTCGTGTTACAATATTCCCAACTGATGATCGTTGTGTAAGAGTATGTGAACTTTATCAATCCTCTAAATGAAATATTTTTGAATTAACGCTGTCATTTTTCTCATTTTCAGACAGCCGAAACTAATCCTCTTTTTCTCCCACTGCCGGGACCCACTAGAATGTTGTTCTTGCCTTCAGTGGGACCTTGCCCAGAGTTGTCCCAGTGCTCGGGACAGGCAGTTCTCCGGGACGGTGTGACTGGGAGGGGTTTACATTGTGTAGTTCACTGTGTCTGAGTTATTGATCAGAGCAAACACACGCTCCTGTGGACACGTCTCACTGTGGAGTCTGTCACAGTCGGATTCCACCGCCTGTTGGTCAATAATTGGATCGATCTCCTGAACCAGTGGCAGCGGATCGACCGCCGTGTGTTGTTACCGAACTGAACTCACTGTGGAATGAATCCATTAACGGGCCCACTCTGCTGCCGGATCTTAAGTTGTCACTGCCTTCCCTCTGGAACCCTCCTCGTCCCCATCAGATGCCGAGTTCCCAGAGCCCTGGTTAAACGCGGCCGGTCACGGTTAAGTCTGTGAAACCGGCCCCTTCAAAAACTGTGAGCGGGTTAACTGTAGGCAGGACCATTCCGCCTATTGTAGCGGGCGGCTGCTCGTTCCCTCCCCGCCCTTTACTCCGCCCGTCGCCTTATCTCCTGTCCCCTGAAGCAGGCAGGTCGGGCACAGTCGGAGCCGTGTCTGACATTGTTAAACCTGCAGCCGCGCACCGACTCCAACACTCCTGATCTCCAGCTGAAAGTAGAGCCGGTGTTCAGCCCCGGAGACCGTGTTCAGTAATGCCCAGTGTCCGCTCACCTTCTCTTTCCGCAGTGAATTTAGTGGCGATTGTGATTGTGATCCTGTCCTGCGGAAAGTGCGGC
This sequence comes from Rhinoraja longicauda, assembly GCF_053455715.1. Classification (NCBI taxonomy): domain Eukaryota; kingdom Metazoa; phylum Chordata; class Chondrichthyes; order Rajiformes; family Arhynchobatidae; genus Rhinoraja; species Rhinoraja longicauda. Next base: position 75,884,834 of record NC_135960.1, on the reverse strand, counting down.
CTCTCCACCTGCACCACTCGTTACCTGGTGGCCATGGCAGCGGCCGATCTACCCACCCTTATCACCGAGGTCATTTTATATTGGATCCGATACCATTACTTTTATTGGAGTTTCCTGGCCATCACCCCTGTGTGCCGTGTTAACGAAGTGCTGAAGTCTGCAGCTACAGACTGTTCTGTCTGGTTCACCGTCACTTTCACCTTTGATCGCTTTGTTGCCATTTGTTGCCAGAAGCTGAAAACAAAATATTGCACCGGGAAAACTGCGGCTGCGATTCTCGCAACAGCCGGCGTTCTGCTGTGTCTGAAAAACGTTCCCCGCTACTTCACACTGGAACCCCGGACAACCATCGACAATATCCCGTGGGGCTGTGACCCGGTGGCCAGTACTTACTCTGAACCCGGGTGGGAGGCATTTGACTGGTTGGACACGGTTTTAACTCCGCTCCTCCCTTTCGCTGTGATCCTGCTGCTCAACGCTCTGACAGTCCGGCACATTTTAGTGGCCAGTCGGGTCCGTCAGGGGCTGAGGGGTCAGAGCAAGGGGGAGAAGCGCAGTGACCCGGAGATGGAGAGCAGGAGGGAGGTCTGTGCTTTTACTCTTCTCCATCTCCGGCAGCTTCATCATCCTGTGGCTGACGCTGGATGTATACTTCGTCTATTATCAGATCACAGGGACTGCAACTGATCCGTATAATTCCCAATATATCTTTAACTACGTCGGGATGTTGCTGAGGAATCTCAGCTGCTGCACCAACACATTTATTTACGCGGCGACCCAGTCCAAGTTCAGGGAGCAGTTGAAGAGCGCGGTGAAATCTCCGCTCACCTCAGCGCTGCGGCTCATTAATAAACCCGCGCCCTGAGCGCATCCCAGAGGCGGCCGCAGTCTCTCCCCTCCGGTCTCCGGCTCCTCACATTCACCGCCGCATCTTCCAGCTGTCAGTCCCGGGAGGATGATCCCATCGCCGGCCCCGCTCCGGGACCCTCAGCCCCTCACATTCACCCAATCGTCCCGTTGCTCAAATATGCAGATTAAGCAGAAAAAATAACACCATTGCCTGTCATATATATATTGATCATTTTTAATGTCAGTCCCTGATCATTGAAGTGTTTATTTCAGTTTCTACCCCCTCATTCTCACCCCCCCTCCGCGCTGGGGACCGGTCAGGGGTAGGGTGGGTGGGTCTCCCTCTCTCTCTCTCTCTCCCTCACCCTCTCACCCTCCCGACCCCTCTCCCCCTCTCTCTCTCTACCCCACACACACTCTCTCTCTCTCTCTCTCTCTCTCTCTCTCTCTCTCTCTCTCTCTCTCTCTCTCTCTCTCTCTCTCTCTCTCTCTCTCTCTCTCTCTCTCTCTCTCTCTCTCTCTCTCTCTCTCTCTCTCTCTCTCTCTCTCTCTCTCTCTCTCTCTCTCTCTCTCTCTCTCTCTCTCTGTCTCTCTCTCTCTCTCTCTCTCCCTCCCTCCCTCCCTCCCTCCCTCCCTCCCTCCCTCCCTCCCTCCCTCCCTCCCTCCCTCCCTCCCTCCCTCCCTCCCTCCCTCCCTCCCTCCCTCCCTCCCTCCCTCCCTCCCTCCCTCCCTCCCTCCCTCCCTCCCTCCCTCCCTCCCTCCCTCCCTCCCTCCCTCCCTCCCTCCCTCCCTCCCCCTCCCCCTCCCCCCTCCCCCCTCCCCCTCCCCCTCCCCCTCCCCCTCCCCCTCCCCCTCCCCCTCCCCCTCCCCCTCCCCCTCCCCCTCCCCCTCCCCCTCCCCCTCCCCCTCCCCCTCCCCCTCCCCCTCCCCCTCCCCCTCCCCCTCCCCCTCCCCCTCCCCCTCCCCCTCCCCCTCCCCCTCCCCCTCCCCCTCCCCCTCCCCCTCCCCCTCCCCCTCCCCCTCCCCCTCCCCCTCCCTCTCCCTCTCCCTCTCCCTCTCCCTCTCCCTCTCCCTCTCCCTCTCCCTCTCCCTCTCCCTCTCCCTCTCCCCCTCTCCCTCCCCCCTCCCCTCTCTCTCTCTCTCTCCTCCACATCGTCGAACCGATCACTGGGATGCACCTGGCCTGACTTACATAAATAAAGCAAATCACAGATATCCAATTTAAATGCCGTACGCTATTCCACCGCCCACTTTCCCAGCTGATCAAAATCCCAACGTCATTCTTAATATACATCTTGGCAATCTACCATCCCACCTACCTTAATTTTTATTTGTACAGTTAGTAATCATACCTTGCACCATCTGAATCAATTCGTTGATGTAGATGACAGACAGCATCGTTTCCACTACTGTGTACGTCAAGAGTCACGGACTTGCAGTCATAAAATCCCTGTAAAGTTTACGTTCATGTGGAATGGTTAATTCGGTTTCTAGATTCTATGTATCTCGCGTGGCCTGCTGTGTGTTCAAAGTAAACCAACATCTCCTGTTCCTTGTATCTACATTCTTGATCTCCATTGTGCGGAACAGAATATAAATGTTGAGCAGGGACGTGCTATATTCAAACGACAGAAATCAATATATCACAACTGAACACGAATTGGACGTTACATGGAAAATGCATTTTTCAAGGTCTCTGGGTTTGCACGTCTTTCATTGTCATTGTCATTTCCCTTAACTCAAGCCGAATGCTACCGCAGTATCAGCTTCACCTGAAGACATCAACATCTTAGCAAAGCTGCAGGAAGCAGTTTCATTTGGATGAATTAATTGGCTGAATGTTTAGTTGATATCCTGGTACGTTTCTGCATTCTGGTTGTAAAATATAAAATGTGTATTTTACAGATCCATTCACTGCAGTCTATTTGTGAGATTTCGATAAACTATCTTGAGATCTTCACACGCTTGTAACGTGTAGCACGAACCTGAGTTCGATATTGCTTCTTGCATCCTTAACCACGGACAATTGATCACACTTTACACGTTCTCTTTGGTTTCCTTTAGCGAAACTAAGTCTTTCACTGTCGGTTGTGGTCAGAATGGGGACATTGGCGCTGCCTTCAGATCCCAGTCTCTACTGCTTTGGAAGCCGCTCCGGACAATGAGGCAGTTGTCCCTCTGTTTGGTTTGCTTGTTGTCTTCGCCTGGGAGTCAATTCCATCTCGTTGCATCATCCTTGCGAAGTGGAACACCCGCCATCCTTCCAACCGACCACACATCTCACTTGTTTTTTTAAATGTTTGGCCGAAAAGGCCTGTTTCCGGCTGTATATATATGATATGATATGATATGATAATTGTGGGGCATCACATTAAATTGTCATTTTGGGGAAGGTCCTTATATATGGTAATTACGGGAGAGCACCGGTAAATGTTCAATTAGGGGAGGGCACCACAAATGGGGATTTGCGGGTGCACCGTTATTGATGCATGGCGGGTGGATAAACAAAAAATATGAAATTAGCGGAGGGAAACTGTAAATGTGGAAATAGGGGAATGTGCCTGCAAATGGAAAATCAGGAAAAGGCAAACCTACGTAGAATTAGGGGAGGGACCTGCCTGTTTCCGTGAATGTTCCTACTTCTCTCTGTGAGTATTCATGTCTCTATCTCTTGGTGTTTTCCCGTCTCTGTCTGCTGATGTTCCTAGCTCTATGTATGTTCCTGATGGTCGCCATCAAAGAACTCCCACGGTGTGCGAGAAGAAACACACAGGAACATACGCCCACCCACCCAGGTAAATAAACAATACAATGAGCAAACTGGAGCTAGGAACATTACTCAGCATTGATCTGTTCCACTGTGTCCCTTCAGTGCATTCTATGTGTTCCCACGTCCAGGCTCGCCTCATCGATCCAATAGGGATTGTTCCTTGTCGCCCTGTCCCTCGGCCACATTTCAGGGAAATCTGACCACTGAGCTGTGCTTCTGCTCTCTGCCATCAAGCAGCAACAATTGAAGCAGGAGGATCCGATGCAGAGAGTTGTAAAAAGTAGGACAACGGACGCGGATTACATCTTATGCGACTGCTTTTAGTCAGTTGACTGGTCCATGGTCATGGATTCCGCAGCTAATCTGAATGCGTGCGCCTCTGCCGTGACTGACTTCATCAACAAGTGAGTTGAGGACTGTGTGCCGATGGAGTCAACCCGAGTGTTCCCCAACCGGAAACCATGGATGTATATTCACAGGTGAAGGCCAGGTCTGATGCACACAAGTCAAACTATCCCAAGCAGTACAAGAAGCAATGATATGGTCTCCGCAAAGCCACCAAGAGAAAATACCGGTACAAGCTTGAGTCACAGTAACATTTCTGGGACTGAGATTGTGGAAAGGTCTGATTAAGATAACTGGATACAAAGCAAGTTCATGCAATATCATTGGTAATAGGGCGACCCTACACGATGAACGGAATGCATCCTATGCCTGTTTCGAGCAGAAGTAACACCTCCAGTGTGACTCTCCCCAGGGGGATTGTAGCAAAGGTTGGATCAGCCTTCCTGTGAGTAAACCCACGGCATGCAACAGGCCCAGGCGGAGTTCCTAGCCGAGTCCTTAGTAGCTACACAGAACAGCTCGAGGGAGTATTTGTCGACAGCTTCAATCTCGCCCGACTCGGTTCTCAGGTACTCACATGCTCAATAAGCCCATCATCAATCCAATGTCGAAGAAACGCAGGACCTCAAGCTGAAACGATAACCATTCAGTGGCGTTGACTTTCACCGTCATGAAATGTTTTGAGAGGCTAGTTATGGAACACATTAAATGCAGTCTACCCAGCGGCCTTGCCCCACTGCATTTCGCCCACCGCCACTACAGACCCACGGACGATGCCATCGCTCTAGTCCTGCACTCATCACTGGAACACCAGGATAAGAGCGACACCTGCATCAAACTCCTATTCATAAGTTACAGTTCTACGTTTAATACCATTATACCATCCAAGTTCGTCACCAAATTCGCGGGACTTTGTGTCAGTAATCATCTCTGAAACTGGATCTTCGACTTCCTGAGCAACAGACACCATTCAGTGACGATAGGAGACAGATCGTCTTCTACGATAATACTCAACATGGGAGTTCCGCAAGGATGCGTTATCCTCCCATTCTTTATTCCTGTACAACCACGACTGTGCAGCCATGTAAAATCTAATTCAATTTTCAAATTCGCAGACGGCACCACCATTGTTGTCCGGATACGATATATTGATGAATCGGAGTATAGGAAGGCGATCGAGACCCCCAAACGTCAGCAAGGTTAAGCACATCATGATCAACTTCGGAAGCCGACATACCCCAATTGGCAATGGAGAGACGGTTGAAAACTTCAAATTACGAAGAGAAAATATCACGAACAACCTCTCCTGGGCCACTCATATTGAGGGAACGGCCAACAAAGCACACCAACACCTCTACTGCCTTGGAAGGCTTAGGAAGTTTGGCTTGTCCACGGCAACTCTCACCAACTTCCACATGTGCACCATAAAAAGCATTTCATCAGGATGTATCACTTCTCGGTTCGGGAACAGTTCCAGCCAAGACCGTAAGAATTTGCAGCAAATTGTGGACGCAGCCAGGACCTCAAACAAACGAACCTCTCTTCCATGACGCCATTTATACCTTTCCATATATCTGTCCAAATGTCTTTTAAATTTAATGTTAATTTCTGCCTCAAATACTTCCTCTGGCAGCTCATTTAATGTAGCACTCTTTATATGAATCCACCGACCCATCACTTTCTTTCCCCGAGGGAAATAAACAAACTGGATATACTCAGGACACTCAGGGGACTTCTGTGTGAAAATGAAAACGTATCTGATGTCAAAAGTGAATTCTCTTGTCAAAGGTCTGATATTGGCCAAACAAATACATGGTGTGGTTTTATTCACAAAATGCTGGAGTAACTCAGCAGGTCAGGCAGCATCTCGGGAGAGAAGGAATGGGTGACGTTTCGGGTCGAGACCCTTCTTCAGTCTGAAGAAGGGTCTCGACCCGAAACGTCACCCATTCCTTCTCTCCCGAGATGCTGCCTGACCTGCTGAGTTACTCCAGCATTTTGTGAATAAATCGATTTGTACCAGCATCTGCTGTTATTTTCTTATAAATACATGGTGTGGTATCGTTTCGCGAAACACACTCACGCAAACCCCGCTGTTGCACCGCACTCTGCATTAGAGTGTCAACTACCTCGTCAGTGCAGCTGAACCGTGTGGCAAAATTAGTTCCTGTCTAACTTTCATTGCACAATAGAAATAACCAAATGAGACTGCCTATTGCTACAGTCGAGTTGGTCGCTCTCTTTCCTCAAGCTGTAACTGTAGAAATGCCATCATCGACCCAACATGTCTAAACTAACTCACCTGACAAATAGTTCCACATTCCCAGCACCCTTTGAGTGTAAAGTCTTCCCTTCAGGTTCCATGTGATTTTTGCCTATCTCACCCTAAACCTCTGATCACTGGTTTTTGGTTCCACATCCTGGATAAAATACCGTGTGCGATCAACCTATCTATTCTCTTCTTGGCCGTTATAAGCTCGCCCATGAATTCCCCCACTCCAAGGTATAATGTCCCCGGGGTCAATATAAGTTGTTGACAATAGGAATGTGAATAATAATGTGACCAAGTATGGAAATGAATATTAGTCCAAGGTCATTTCGCTAGCTTTGATACTGAAACCAGGAACAGACTCAAGCTTGCATTGTGCGTGTGCCCGTGTGTACCTGTGTGTGCTGGGGGAGGGAGTGGCTGTTACCTCCAAACACCCAGATCTCGGAATCATGTCCCCCTCTAAGAATGGATGCTCAACGTTATCACCAACCGTCCTCAATCGGTCAGAATAGGTGACACCTCCTGCACAATAACTATCACATCGGAGTCCTGCAGGGATCAGTTGTCAGTCCGCGATTATATCCACTTTACCCTCGTACCCATACAGCCAATTTCGGCGCTAATTATAATGACAAGTTTGCTGATGTTATGGGCCAGATAACGAACAATAATAATAATAATAATAAACATTTATTTTTTATAGCGCTTTTCCAAATGCTCAAAGACGCTTTACAAAAACAGTCAAGACCTAAAAATATACAGACAAACTATCCTGAAGGAGAAGCGGCGAACAAATAGCGCCAGCGTCCTCTCACGTCAGGGTCCGGCAGTAGACAATAAAGAACACAAGACACACAATTACAAATTTTAACACAAACAGCCATCACAGTGATTTCTCCAGGCACACCCTCACTGTGATGGAAGGCAAAGAAAAGTCTTATCTCCTCCTCATTCATCCCCCGTGGTGCCACGAGGCGATCGAGGCTCCCGACTTTTGAAGCCCCCACCGGGCGATGGAAAGTCCCAGGGCCGAGCCGAGCAGGCCGATGAAGGTCCTGAACCCCCACTGGGCGATGGAAAGTGCCACGGCCGAGCCACGCAGGGCGATGAAGGTCCTGCGAGCGGGTCAATCAAACCTCGCGCTTCGGGGTGGTCGAAGCTGCTACGGCTGGAACTCTCGAAAGCCGGTCGCCAGCCAGGGACCTGCGAGCTCCCGATGTTGCGGTCTGCAGGGCCCACGGCCGAAGCCTCCGAGATGGTAAGTCCAGGCCCTGCGACCGGAGTCTTCAAGGTCGATCCCAGCTGGAGGCCGCCGACTCCACGGTGTTAGGCCGTAGCAAGAACGGAGACACAACACGGTAAAGGTCGCATCTCCATTGAGGAGGAGATAGGAAAAAAAGGCTTCCCCACCCCCCCCCCCCCCCCACCACCCCCCACATATTCAGAGTTAAAAATAAATCAAAAGAAACATTTAAACGATAACAAAGACAAAAACAAAAAAAAGACAGAGAGACTGCCGGTGAGCCGCAGCTGCAGAACGCAGCCACGCCCCTGCTGCTACAATGGTGCTACGACGCACACGGACGATATTGAGAACTTCGTGATGTGGTGTCAGCACCATAACCACGCGTTCAATGTCAGTAGGACGAAGGAGGTAGTTATTGACTTAGGAAGCAGAATGCAGTACGTGCGCCAATCTGCACCAAAGGTACAAAATGACAATGATAGTGAGCTCAGGTTGCTTGGGTCGTGGTTGCAACGATCGGAGGTGGAGCAACCACATTGATGCGACACCCAAGAAGGCACAAAAATATAAACAAAAAATACATTTGCATATCTTCTGTTATTATTACAAACGTCTGGAGATTTGCGGTTAAAAAAAATATTGTCACATTGCATCGCAGCTTGGTTTTGAAACAACTCTTCCAAGACCGCGAAAAATTGCAGAGGGTTTTATATATAGTCCAGTCTATCACAGACCCACAGATCCATCCAGGCCCAACCACAGTCTCCGTCTACACTTCACGCTGCACAACATTACACAGACACCCAACACGATCAAAGACCTGTCCAATCCCGGTCAGTTCTTTTTTCCCCAGCTCCGATCTGGCAAGAGGCGGATATGCTTGCAAGCGCGCATCACGAGACTTAGGCATAATTTAAATTCCTCCGTTATCAGGCTTATGGTCGGGCCATCCGTAGGCTAGGGTGTTGATCAATTCCTTCTACCCCATTATGGGCATTGAACTTTGTCTCAGGTACTGATGCACAACAACGCGCTACAATGCTGATAAATGTATTCTGCACTCTGTATTTTCCACTTTGCTCTATCTGTTGTTGCGAGTCGCACAACGCTGGAAAAGGTCGTTCAGCCTAGCCTGCCAATGCTGATCAATGTACCCCATCTACACAAGTCCCACCTGCCGCTTTTGGCACGTATCAATCCGAAATCGTTCTATTTGTGTTTGCCCAAATGTATTTTAAATGTTGTTATAGTTTCTACCTCATCTACCTCCTTTGGCAGCTCATTCAATACGTTCGCCACCCGCTGTGCGAATCCATGTACCTGCCACGCTCTGTGGATCCAAACACCCAGTGACCTCTGTCCTCGAATTTGAACCAATAGTATTCATGTATGATATATGTAATCAGTTTTGATAGCATGCAGACCAAAGTTGTTTACTGCACCTCGGTACATATGATAATAATATCCCTAAACCTGAAGCTGAAACCTAAAGCGCCGACCATCTGCATTGTTTGCAACACCACGAAACCAGATGAATGTTTCATAGGTTGCAGAGCCATTGCATCACCCATTGTTCCGGACGTGCAGCTCTACACACTTACATAATATGTTTGCACACATTCTTTGCTTTCTGTTTTCACAGAACTCGAATTCTCCAACTGCACTTGTCCAGTTCTACGGAGAAAGGAATTATGCAATGCGGCTCGATAAAATCTTATTCGTTCTCACAAATGCACGGACAATTCAGGGTGTGATGGAAATAACCAACAATATTCAACATGATGTGCTATGTAAAGAACTACAGTATGTTCTGCATTCTCAATCTTCCTCTTCCCTCCATCTGCAGGACTGATGGCGTATCTAAACTGAATGGACAGCGTGCATTTCGACAAAGCATACGCATGACGACCAATGTACCCCATCTACACTAGTCACTCCGAACCCTCTTTCGCCCACTACTCTAAATCCTTCCCTTTCATGAGGCGGTCTAACTGTCTTTGAACGTTTGTCATAATTTCTGACTTAACAACTTACTTTGGGTGCAGAGATGAAGTCAATATTTTTCATCGGAGGAAGGGGCTGTCAAAGGAACAACAATTGACGGGATCCTCAACTATGTGCATGTTTGGAGGAACGACATGTTCCAAACTCTTGATCCGAGGGATAACCTCCCCGCTCCACCACTGGATGCTCGATTTTTAGCCCCACCGCCCACAATTAGTAAGGATAGGAGACACCTCCTTAAAAATAACTTGGAAGATGGAGCACGACAATGATCCGTTCTCAGTCCGGTATTCTTGCTCATTTACAGTCGCAACCATGTGGCCATATTCGGCTCTAATGGCACCTACTAGTTTGCAGAAGACATCATTGTGAATGGTGGAATGACGACCAATGGCGAGACGAAGTACAAGAAACAGATAGTGAACTTATTGACATGGTGGCATAACAATAACCCCTCTTTCAATGTCAGCAGGGCGAAGGGGATAGGTATTGGCTTCGGGATGCCATGCCGAGTATTTACCCCAATTTGCATCAATGGCACTGGTTGGAAAATGGATGAGCACTCAAATTCCATGGCGTTAACATAACCAACGATATGTCGTGGAGCAATTACTTTGATGCGAAACCTGTGAAGGCACACCAATGCCTTTACTTCACAGGGAGATTGTGTACATTGGCATGACGAAAGTGATTCTTATAAAACTTCAAGAGATGGACCATAGAAAGTACATTTTCGGGTTGCAGCACAGTTTGATTTAGCGACAGCTCTGACAAGACCGCCAGAAATTTCAGAGAGTTGTATATGTAGCCCAATCGACCACGAAGACCTATTTTCCTCTGTGATCAGGCTACTGCACGACCCCCCTGTGTGGATACTGTTTAATTCGTATCTGCCCCATTGCAAGTATTGGACTTTGTTTGAAAAAATGATTCACCACAATAAAGCTAGAATTCTAAGTGCCATATTCTGCATTCTCTATCGCTCTCTATTGTCAGTGTCACGCAGTAGGGCAATAGACCCTTCGACCCAGTTTGCCCATGCCGACCAATGTGCCCCATTTATACTGCTCCCACTTACAGCATTTGGCCATAATCACTCTAAACATTTTCTATCCATGTACCTGTCCAAATTTATTTTAAATATTTCCATAGCTTCTGCCTCCACGACTTCATTCGGCAGCTCATTTTGTATACACACCACCCTCAATGCAAATGCATATTCTCACCACCCCCTGTGCGAATCCATAGACCCAGCACTCTCTGCCCTCTCGTTTGAACTGATTGTATCTGTATGGTACATCTGGCCAATTTGGATAGCATGAAAAACAAAGGTTTTCAATGTTCTTTGGTACATGTGATAATAATGAACATAACCGAAAAGCTAAAACGCTCTGCGCCTCATATCTTAATTGTTTACAACAACACAAACTCAGCGGCATCATCTCACGGTTTATCAAAGGATTGCATCATCCTTCGCGCTAACTACGCACCTTGGCACATTTAAATAACATGTTTGTACAGTAATTGCCGGGCATCGACACATACAAGAGAAAAGCAGGAAATACTCAGATGACTCAGAAGACATCAGTGGAGAGAGGAAGAGCTTCTAATGTCACAAATGGATGATCTTACCAAAGCTCCGATGCGAGTGAAGCAAAGGCACGATGTGGTCCCGTTTCGCAAAATGCAAGCACTCGAACACTGGTGTTTCACCGCGCTCTGCATTGGAGTACAAACTGGCGCGTCAGTGCACCTGGACTTTGCTGCAGTGCAAGACAATAACTGCAGATGCTGGTACAAATCGAAGGTATTTATTCACAAAATGCTGGAGTAACTCAGCAGGTCAGGCAGCATCTCAGGAGAGAAGGAATGGGTGACGTTTCGGGTCATGTGGGAAGGAATTTTATGCTTTACCCGTACCCTATATCTAACTTTACTCAGATATGCACAAAAAGTAAAGCACTCATAGAGCAGTGGTGAGCCCATCGAACAACTCGGTATAATAAAGGCCTTAGCGATGTACAACAAGGAACAGTGTGAGTAAGCTCAAGCTGCCTCAAAATTTTACAGTCACTGTAGGATTCTTATACCCTCATGAAAAAATGGATTACCCGTGGAGTTGAAATAAACCATCATTACTCAATGTCGCTGTAACCATTCGGATCAGTCTGAAGAAGGGTCTCGACCCGAAACGTCACCCATACCTTCTCTCCTGAGAGGCTGCCTCACCTGCTGAGTTACTCCAGCATCTTGTGAATAATGAACTTTGCTGCAGAATCAGTTGCTGACGAACATTTAATTTACAAAACAAATAACCAAAGTTGGTCGCATATTTATCTCTTTCTATTGTCGACATGGCAGTTATATTGCCAAACGTAGTGACTGTAGAAATGCCAGCTTCGACTCAACATATCTCAACTAACGACTCTTAGAGCTTGTCCAGTGAATGCATCGCCGTCTCAGTGTGAATTTTTACCGGTAGTTTGTTTGCAAAGGCTGCCCTCTCACCATGAACCTATGACCTTTTTTTAAAATTTCCGTCCTGGGTAAAATACTCTGCGCATTTAACCTATCTCTTCACCTTATACACATTCATCATTGCCTCTCAGCTTCCTGCGCTCCAAGGAATAAAGTCCTCATCTCTCCTCATAGCTCTGCCAATACAAGGAAATATTAGTGAAGTACTGCTCGAACTACTGACGGTGATTGCACAAATAGAGAAACGTGCACACATTGTCCGAGAGTCCGAGAGTCACACAGCAGAGAAAGGAACCAAGCACCTATCAATGCCTATGCTATCCACTTACGAAATCCCACTTACGAACACATGATCCGCAGAATATCATGCCCTGACACTGTATGTTTACGGAAGGCGATCCTTATCTCCAGTCCGATGTAGAGGCTGAAGTTGAGCTTTATCTCTCGGATGAAGTTGCTTTCAAACGAACCACAATTGATCACATCATCTACGCTGTGCAGTTTCGAAGAATACAAGTGAATTGAATGACACCATCGAGTTACTTTGATGAGCAGCAATTTACTCTTGCAAATATATCTGCACCTCCAGTACCATGTACCCCAGAAAATTAGTGATGATAACTCATTGCGTTCGAACAGGGCTGGAGCAAGTGAGTTTGTAGACAATAGACAAATGAAGACTAATGTGACCTGCTATGGATTAATATAAGTCCAAGGTCAGTTCCCGTTTAATAGTGAAAATAGGAATAGCCTCGTGCTTTAAATTATGCATTCAGCAGTGTGCCTTTATGTGATAGCGGATGGAGTGTCTATTATTTCCAAACGCCGGGACAGAGGCAACTTCACCTACTCCACTCTTGAATGCTCGATTTTAACACCAACAGTCCTCAGTCAGTGAGGACAGGTTACACTTCCTCCAGAATAATATGGGAGCCCTGGAAGGATTTGTTTTTAGTCCACTGCTATACCTCCTTTATCTGAGTACAGGCCCAAATCTGCATCAATTGTATGGAATTGAAAATAGTTGAGAACAAGTTGCATGCGTAACACTTACCAACAATCTGTCGCGGGGCAAGCACATTGATGCGACATCCAAGAAGGCACACTAACGCCTCCACTTCCGGTGGAGTCTGAGGAAATGTTGCATGTCAACACTAACTCTTACAGTGTTTTCGGGATGTATCGTAGACAGCATACTGTCGGGTTGAACCACATTCCGGATCGGGTACATGTTTGTCTAGACCGCCAGAAATTGCAGGGAGTTATAAATATAGGGTACTCCATCACACGGACCAGATGTTCCACCATTTACTCCATCTACACATCACGTTGGCTCGAAAAGAAAACAGCCAACGCAATCATAGACTTGTCTAAACCGGTCAGTTCTTCTTTCCCCTACTCAAATCACAAGTTATAGAAGCTTTAAAGCGAGCACTACCGGATAAAGTATTAGCTTATTTTCCTTCGTTATCAGGGTTCCGAAAGGTCCCGCCGTAGACTCTGGCACTGTTCAATACGTTTCTACACCATTGCGGATACTAGATATTGTCGAAGTCATTGATGCACTACAATACGCGCCAATGCTGCGAACTATATTCTGCACGCTGGATCTCCCACGTTGCTCTATCCCTTGTCATAGAGTTATCGAATACTACAGCACATTAACAGGACTTCTAGCCAGCTTGCCCATGCGGACCAAAGTGCCCCATTTACACTAATCGCTTCTATACACCTTTCATCCACATTACTCTAAATCTATCCGATTCATGAGGCAGTCTCACTGTCTTTGTCACAATTTCTGCCACAAATACCTCCCCTGGCAGTTCATTTTCTATGTGATTCCATATCCCCACCATCTTATGTCCTCGAGTTTGAACTGATACTGTCTATATATGGTATATCTGATGTGTCTGGATACCATGCAAACCAAAGATTTTACTGTAACTCCGCACATGTAAAAATAACAAAGTTAAACCTGAATCTCAAACCTAAAACGCCTCTCATCTTAATTGTTTACAACAACGCGATCCCAGCGGGATGCTTCATGGCTTACAGAAACATTGCATCATCCATTGTTCCAGACGTGCACTTCTGCTGACTTAAATAATATGTTTTGCATAAATTCTTTGCTTTGTGTTTTCACAGTATTCGAAATCTCCAACTGCACTTGTCCGGTTCGAAGGAAAGCAGAATTAACCAATGTGGCTTGAGCAAATGTTGTTCATTCTCACAAATACACGGACAATTCATGGATTAATGGAAATAGCCAACAATATTCTGCATTCTGCACCTTCCTCCACGCCAGGACGTTAACTCATTGTATCCATGTATGGCATATCTGAACTGAATGGAAAGCGACGCTTTTCACTGTACCTCGCAACACGTGACAATAATAGACCTAGCCGAACCTCACCTGAGCTAATGATCTAACATATGTAACAACTATGATGGCTACTACGATTGACCATGTAACACAAGCAGCATTGATATACAAAATAAGGTGTTGAATGTGGGTTAACCACAAATTAACTGTTGGACAGATGCGAAGACAAGGTGAGGAGTGGGCACAGGAGGATGATCACACGAAAACACCTGATACCGTATTAATTACCGGGCATCTGCAGTACAGGAGTAAATACATTCGGAAGACTCAGATGACGTCCGTCCAGGAAGGAAAAAAATGTAATATCAGAAGTGAACGATCTTATCAAAGTTCGTACCATGTCCCCAGCACCCTCTTTGCGTCAAGTTTTACCTTCAGGTCCCTCGTAAATCTTGCCCCTCTCATCTTAACCCTATGATATCTGCTTTTTGATATTTTTAACCTGGATAAAAGACTTCATTCATTCGATCTATTCCTCTCATGATTTTACACACCTTCATATCATCACCCCTCAGCTTCCTTCGCTCCAGGGAATGAAGTACTCACCCTCCCAGCTCGGACACACGAGGAAATGGTAGAACAGTCCTGCTATAACCACTGACGGTGATAACACATGTGGAGAAACGTGCACAGACTGGATCAACAGTCATAGTCATACAGCAGAGAAACAGTTCCAATAAATCTCCGTGTCAATGCTATCGAAATAATCAATCACATTTAAAGACACTTGGTCCTCAGAATATTATGCCCTGGTTCTCTCTCTTTTAAAGAAGGTGATGCCTACATTGGAAGCGGTGTCGAGTCAGAAGTCGAGATTTATCCCCAGCATAAAGTGGCTGCGAGACGACCAACAATTAATCAGATCCTCTGCTGTGTACAGTTGCTAAGACCAACAAGTGAATTTATTGCCATTGATTTGTGGGACTTGCCCCGACGGGATAGATATTCAGATTATTAAACAACGGGTATATCGATGATTACGTTAGGATCAGAACATCAGAATATGAATTCACCTTGGAGTGATTGAAATGAGATATAATTTACTCTCTCAGATATATCCGAATCTAGAGTACGCTCTACCCCAGAAAACGGTGAAATACAAAACAGGGTTGGTGCGAAGTTCCTTGTGGACGAGAGCGAACTGAAAAGTAATGTGGCTAGGAGAGGAAATCAACTGGAGACCAGGATCAGTTTGATAATTATGGCAGTAAAGGTCTGAAAAGTCCTGAGCTTGGCGTTGTGTGCGTGTTGCCGTGTGTACCTGTGTCCACAGTGGGGGGTAGGGGTTTGTGGCCGTGTTGCCGTGTGTACCTGTGTCCACAGTGTGGGTGGGAGGGGAGGCGCTTCTGTGTGTGTGGCCATGGCCTTAGGGGGTGGCGGTGGTGGGGGGGGGTGTTGTGTTTGTAGCCGTGTGGCCGAACGTACCTGTGTCGACAGTGGGGGGTGGGTAGGTGATCGGGATGCGGCCGTGTAGACGTGTGCACCTGTGCCCAGGGCAAAGGTATGTGCTCCGCCCTCTGCCACTGCTCCCTCGGCTCGATGGCCCACGGACCTCAGTCAGTGACGATAGGTGACAACATCTCCCCCATACAGACTCTCAACGACGGCATCCCGCAAGGATGGTTTATCGGTCCCCTATGATACTCTCTTCACACTCTACACTGTTCTCTCTCATGTCGTCAACAGGTTTGCTGACTACAACCCGGTGATGGGCCGGATCAGGGACAATCATAAGGCGGAGTTCGGGAAAGAGAAAGTGAACGTACTCACATTGTATCAGAACAATAGCCTCTCCCTCAATGTCATGAAGACGAATAGGCTAGTTATTAATTTCTGGAAGCAAGGTGGAGTACATGCGTAAATTAGGATTAATGGCACGGAAGTGGAAATAGTTACGGCTCAAGTCGTTTGGCGTTAATATTACCACCGATGTGTCCTGGATCAACCACACGGACCACACAACCAAGAAGGCACACTCGACAACCGCAGGAGACGGACAAAAGGTCTACAAACATCTCCAGATTTATAATTCAAAGCACACGGTCGGAATGCATCACAGCCTGGTTTGGATATAGTTCTGGACAAGACGCAAGAAATTGTAGAGATGTTGTCGATTGTGCCCATGTATAGTATGACTGGTCTGAGTGGATGGCATGCAAAACCACGCTTTTCGCTCTGTCTCGGTACATGTGATAATAATAAATCTAGCCTCACCCAGACTAACCTAATGATTGGAGATAAGTAGCAACTGTGATCAGAACAAAAATATAAGTACTACGATGGGACAAAGATTACCCGCGTGACACCGCCGATGTTGTTGTACAAGAGAAGTTGATGAATCGTTGTTAACAGCAAATGAACAGTTCGACAAATGCCAGAGAAGGTACGATGAGTGGACAGGAGACAGAATAGAGTAAAATGCTCACACTGTATAGTAAACCGCAGTTATTGCCGGGCATCTGAAATTAAAGAGGAAAAAAGGATAAACCCAGAAGATTCGGAGAACTTCCGTTTGAGAGGACAATGTATCTCATGTCAGAAATGAATGACCTTATCAAAGCTCCGATCTCATCTAAACAAATGCCCGGTGTGCTATAGTTTCGCAAAGCAGACGTTCGCGAGACTTCTGCGAGAACTTTGCAGGATAGATTTTGAGAGAATTACAGACGCCTCTGGATGACTACGTTAGGATTATCGTTCAGAATAAGAATTCACCTTAGAGTGACTGAGGTCAGATGTAACATATTCTCGCAGATATATCTGAATCTTGGACACCATTATCTACCCCAGAAAACAAGAAAAACAATTTATGAAATGCAGACAGGGTTGGGGCGAAGATCTTTGTGAGAAATAGGTAAATGAAAACTAATGTGACCTGGGTGGAAAAGAAAATGAAACCAAGAACAGTTTGTAATTATCATCTTGAAATCCAAACATACTTGAGCTGGGCATTGTGCGTGTGGCCGTGTGTACCTGTGTCTGCTGGGGACGATGTGGCTGTTATCACCAAACTACAAGACCTAGGAATTTGCTCGCCTCCGTCATTGCTTCCAAGGCTCCAATGCACACGGACCTCAGTCAGTGAGAATAGGGCAGAGCATCTCCTCCAGAATAACTCTCCACATCGGTGCCCTGTATGGATGCGTTCTCAGTCCCCCAATATACTCCCTTTACACTATCGACTGCACGGACAAATTTGTCTTTAATTACATCGACAGGTTTGCCCACAACGTCACTGTGGTGGGTCTAATCAGGAAGAATGACAATACGGAGCACTGGAAGGAGATAGAGAACTCAGATACATGGAGTCAAGACAAACATCTTCCCCTAGATTTCGGCAGGATGCAGGAGCTAGCTATTGACTTCAGGAAGCAAGACACAATACATGCCAAATCAGCATCAATGGTGTAGAAGTGGAAATGTTTGACATTTCCCCTTGGTGTTAATACTATCAAGGCCTATCGTGGATCAAACACATAGAAGCAACAACCAAAAGGCGCACTAACTTCTTTTGGGAAGAATACTTTTATGGACAATATGGAAGACTAATATGACCAGTTATGGAAATATATATGAGACCAAGACCAGTGTAATAATTATGATTTAATGTCTAAACCAACATGAGCTTAGCATTTATACGTGTGTGTCTGTGTTTCCAGTTGGAGATAGACAACGAAGAAACGCAGTGTCAGGACAATAACCTCTCCCTCAATGTCAGCAAGAGCTAGTCATTTACTTCAGGAAACAAGTTAAAGTACGTGCCACAATCAGCAACGATGATGCAGAAATGGAAATGGTAGAGAGCATCACGTTTCTTCGAGTTAATACCACCAAAGTTATGTCGTGGACCAACCACATGGATGTAACAGGTCAGACCCCTTTCTACATCGAAGAGACAGAGAAAAATTGGCATGTCTCCAGTGACTCTTCCAAACTTCTATCGATGCACCATAGAAAGCATTATGTTGGGCTGCACCACAGGTTGTTTTGAGAAATGCTGTGCAAAGGAACGCAAGCATTTGCAGAGATTTGTTGATGTCGCCCAGTCCATCACACAGACCAGAATTGTCACCACTGATTCCATCCACAATTTAGGCTGCCTCGGAAAAGCAGCCAATGTAATCAAAGACCAGTTCACTCAGACCATTCCTTCTTCTCCCTGCTCCAGTCGGCAGAAAGTACACATGCGTGAAAGCGCGCACAACCAGCAGGTTCTTCCCGTCCGTCATCGGGCTTCTTAATGGTCCTTCCATAAGCGATGGTACTGTTTAATTCACATGTCGTAATTGGACTTTGTCTCTGGAGCTGATGCGCTACATTGCTGAAACTGTATCCGGACTCTGAACCTCACCTTCTCTCTATCTATGGTATTTGAGTTCGAATTTCTGCATCTGCTCGAATTAATCTTTTGTGATTTTACAAAACGCGTTTTCTCACCTGTCGATTTCCGTTTCTTAGGACAAACGTTGACTGGAATTATGCATTGCGGATTGCGCAGATGTTTTTCATTCTCACAAATTTACGAATGAATCAGGGTTAGAAGAAATTAAAGTACGATATTCAGCATGATATTCTATATCATGAACTATAGTTTGCTTCTGTATTTTCCTCTTTGCTCTATCTATTGTACACAATTGAAATGTTTGCATATATATATGATACAACTGAAAAGAGTTGGTTGCATGCGAAGCAAATAATTGCACTGGAACCCAGTACCCGTAACACATACAAACCTTACCTAAGCTAAACAAACCAAATGATTTGAGGTAAGTAAGAACCATGACCAGAGCGGTAATGTTCGTACTCTGATGGAGACTGAAATTGGAGTCGATGCTGGTACACAGGAGAATGTGATAAATGCTTGTAATCAACAAATAAACTGTTAGAACAATGCAAAGAGAAGGTGGGAAGTGGGAGTAGGACGAGCAACACAGTAAAGTCGTTGATAACGAAAAGCAGATCGTAGATATTGCCGTGCTTCTAAAACAGAAGAGGAAAACAGGATATACTCAGACGGGGAATCCGCTGTGATCGATATTCATGTTAACTTTTATTTAGTTGTGTGTCTTGTTGTGTTTTTTAGTATGGCTCTGTGGTAATTGGAATTTCACTGCACTTTAATTGGTACATCTGACAATAAACTGACCATGAACCTTGAGTGAGAGAGTCATACAGCGGGCAAACACGCCCTTATACCCAACTTGCCCCTGCTGAGCAACACGAATAATCGACGTTAGGCCTACCTGCCAGATTAGGACAATATCCGTCTAAGCCTAACCTATCTATGTACCTGTCTAAATGTTTTTAAAAAAATTGTGACAGCACCTGCCTCATCTACATCCTCCGCAGCTCCATCTGCACACCAACTACAGAGCCCTGCAATGCATGTTAACCCGTACGCTGGTTTGAGTTTCCAAAATGAAAAACTTCATCCTCATCTGCATTAAACTTGAAAAATTCGCCAGCCCCGCAGCTGAACTGATCTAGGTCCTGCTGTCATTCTTGACAACCATCTTCGCTACCTGCAATAGTACCAACGTTAGTGACATCAGCAAACTTACTAGTGATGTTTTGTACATTCTCATCCAAATCATTGATAGAGACATCAAACAGCAATGGGCCCAGCACCGAACACTGAAGTGTGGAAGAATCATTGGAAGCATGCCGAATTTCGTCAGATTCCTTGTGATGTCCTTTCTTAGCTGACGTTCAAATATGGTCGGTGCGCGACAGATCATTGGTCATATTAATGCCATGGAATTTCGAGTTCTCAAACATTTCCAATTTGGCCACATTGATGCAGATTGGGGCAGGGTGCTCCATCAGGATTCTTGCAGACAATAACTAGCTCCTTCATCTTGCTGGCTTTGAGTGAGAGTGTGCTCTCCTGACACCCAGCGTGTTGCTCAGCTCCCCGTCTTCCTCTTGTGCAACGTGTCGTCATTGTTCACTGTTCATTGTTGATGATCCGCGTTGTTTTCCACAGTCAACCTTACCCTTCCCTCCCCACTCTCTCCTCAGCCCCACGGCAGCCCCACGGCAGTCCCGACTGAGATTAAACGGCCCCTGTAACGCACGGCTCAGTTTGGGAACGGCGATCTGCGGGGGGCGTCTCGGTCCCCGGCGCTGTGCTGGCGGCTCCGTCCCACCAGTCGCTCCACACTCCGTCCCGGCTCGGTGACGCTTCCTGTCCGGGCTCCGGCTTCTCCTGTGGCCACTCCACCTCTTGCTCCTAGGGAGTCCGCTGACGAAGCCCCATTCGACGGTGGTGGGTTGTCCGGCCAGCTCGGACCCGTTCTTACCCTCCATGGCCGCCTGCGCCTCCTTGTAGCCCAGGTCTCGTACTCCACCAGAGCGTTTGAGGTAGCCGGTGCGCCGGTCCAGATTGAGGTGCAGTTTCTTGATCTCACCGAACTCGGCAAACTTGTCGTGGATGTCCTTCCTCCTCGGCGGCTTCCTCGTGGACCCCGGTCACAAACAGGATACACCCCTCTACCGAGCGTTGAGGGCCCCGCTCGTCGCCTTCTTGTTCCACGGAGTCGGAGTCTTCAAGCAGCCTGGATCGAGCGCCTTCCTCGGAGAAAAATCCTCGCCCATTCCTCGTCTCCGGACAGTGGAGGTCCGAGCGCCGCCTAACGGAGTCTGCGTAGCCACCCGCCTCCTGGCCCGGGCGGACGCCATTGGTGGAGCGGGAGCTCGTGTCCGCTGGCTGGGTGGGGTCGCGTGGGGAGCGGTGTGGTGACGTCTCCTTGTCCCGTATTTGGGAGTGAGGAAATTGGCAACCCCTCGATACACTACCTTTATCCAGCCCTGCCGAGCCACAAGCCCCGCACTAGCTTAATCCCGCCCTACCTAGCCACAGGCCCCGCACTACCTTTATCCAGCCCTGCCTAGCTACTCACCCCGCACTCGCTTAATCCCGCCCTGCCTACCCACAGGCACGGCACTCGCTTAATCCCGCCCGGCCTAGCCAAAGGCCCCGCACTACCTTTATCCAGCCCTGCCTAGCTACAGGCACAGCACTCGCTTAATCCCGCCCTACACCTCTACAGGCCCCGCACTAGCTTAATTCCGCCTTGCCTAGCCACAGGCACGGCATTCGCTTAATCCCGCCCGACACCTCTACAGGCCCCGCACTACCTTAATACCGCCCTGCCTAGCTAGAGGCCCCGCACTAGTTTAATCCTGCCCTGCCTAGCTATAGGCCCCGCACTAGCTTAATCCGACCTTGCAGACACCCGCCTTCGATCCTATCCACGAGTGTTGTCTATACAGAGTTTGCACGTTCTCCCCATCACCTGCGTGGGGTTTCTCCGGGTGCTCCAGTTTCCTCCCACACTCCAAAGACGTACAAGTTTGTAGATTAATTGGTTTGATATAATTGTAAATTGCCCCGAGTGTGTGCAGGATAGTATTAGATTACGGGATCGTTGGTCAGCGCGGACACGGTGGGCCGAAGGGCCTGTTTCCCGACTGTATCGTTTAGTTTAAACGAAAGTAAACTCGGGCTTCACCTGGGAGTTGAGTTCACGGTTCACCCATGGTTGGGTTTGGTGATTATACGTATCGCATTCTTTGGTGCACAGTGCCCTTGTATGTATTTCCCTGCGCCTGCAATTCTTTGTTCCCAGCTTCTGTTTATGCGCTGTGCTGTTCCCTGCTCCCTTTGTTCTGCAGCTCGCTGTATAACTAGTTGTGTGTGTTGTGAGCCCAGGTGTACTCCGCGCCCGCCCCCAACTCTCTTGCTGAGGCGGCGGCAGGTTACTGGGAGGGTCGGGGCAAGTTTCATTTGTGCGGAAATCAGGCTGCGGTGTTGTTTACCTGCTGCTGCAAGTCCCGCCCAAAGCAGCGATTGCCACTGAAACTGCGGCAGACGGATTCGCAGTCCAGAGCGGTGACAATTTGTCCGTCACTTTATTGACCAGTGTTTGGGCAGTCAGCGTTTGTGGAGAAGCCCCACTGGTAAACTTCTGTCCGTTATATCGCTGTTTGTCCGCAACTCCCCGAGGACTGAGCCTCTTTGTTTTCCCTTCTGTGCCAGAGTCTGGGCGCCGGGGCTGCGGCTGCAAGGCGACAATGTTGATCCGCTCTCTCGCTCGTTCTCTCTTGGACGGAGCTCACTGCGATTTCCCCGATGTCTTGAAATTTCAGATTCAACGATTACTGGCGATTGGGCGAAGACTCCGTTGCCTCGGCTGATGGGTCCTCGGTGTGTTGAAGGTCTCAGTCTCGGACTACAGGAGAAAGCAGGAACACTGGAACACTGGGGATTTTTTAAGTGAGGAATTCCAGGAGAGGAATAGCCCTGATCAAGGCCTACCGGATTCCCCGGAACACTGCTCGGAATCTTAACTATTGGTCGGACAACTGAAGCAGAAATAAATATGTTCGAGGTAAGGGTTTGAACGGGAACAAAGGCGGGTAGTTAGGCGTTAGATGCAGGGACTGCAGATTAATAAATTAGCCCCCCTCTGCTCCTCCCACTCCCTCCCACTTCCACGCTCCCGCTCCCTGTCCCGCTCCGGCTCCCCCACTACCGCTCCCCCTCCCCCAGCAACACCACTCAACCCCACCCCCACCCACCCCCCACCTCCCTCCCTGTATCCCCACCACAAACACTCCCACGCTCACCCTCTCACACCCACACCCCCTACCACTCCCACACCCCCTGCCCCCCCACCCCCTCCCACTCCCACACCCCCCTCCAACTCCCACACCCCCTCCCCCACACCCCCCCCCACCACATCCCCTTCCACTCCCAAACCCCTCCCACTACCACACTCCCTAACATTCCCACACCCCCTCCCACTCCCACACCCTCTCCCATTCCCACTCCCCTTTATTCTCATTTCCCCTCCCTCCGCTCCTCTCTCCGCCCCTCCGCTGCACCATCTATCCCAATCCCCCTCTCTCCGCCCCTCCCCTCCCGTCCTCTTCGCTCCGCACATGCCCTCCACCTACCGAAGCCCCATCCGTCCCCCTCTCAACGTCCCCTGCACAATCCCTGCGCCCCTCCCCTGCACCATCCCTCCGCCCCTCCTCTGCCTCCGCCTCCCTCCACACTCCCCACTCCGCCCATCCCCTCCCCCTCTCTATGTCCCTTCCCTGCACCATCCCTCCGCCCCTCCCTCCTTCCCTCCCAACCCCTCCGCCACTCCCTTTCCTCCTCCCCTCCCTCCGCACCTACCGTCTCCCCCTCCCCTCTCCCCCACTCTGCCCCTCCCTTTCCCCATCCTACGCCCGGCCCTTCCCCTCTCCCTCCCTCCCCCCCTCCCTCCCTACGCCCGATACCTCCCCTCTCCCTCCCTCAGACCCTCCCCTCCCTCAGCCCCTCCACTCTCCTCACTCCGCCCTCCGCCCCTCCTCCGCCCTACCCCTCGCCCTTCCTCCGCCCCTCCTCCTCGCTCCCCGCTCGCCCTCACTCCGCCCCTCCTCCTCTGTACCCCCTCACCCTCCGTCCGCCCCCTCCCCTACACCAACCCTCCCTCTCCCTCCACCGCTCCCTCTCCCTCCGCGCCTCCTCTGCACCATCGCTCCACCTATCCCTCCGCCCCTCCCCTACCCCACCGTACGCCACACCCCTGCACACCCCTACGCCCCTCCTACCGTCCTTCCCCAACACCACCAGGCAGCCCCTCGCTATGCCCCTCCCCTCCCCTCCCGACAACACAAACAACTCTCTCCGCCCCTACCCTCCCCTCGTTAAGACCCTTCCCTCTACTCCCCTCCCCTCCTCCACTCTCCAACATTCCACTCCATCACTCCGCTCCTCCCTTCCTCCTCTCTCCGCCCCTCGCCTCCCTACACCCTACACCCCTCCCCTCCGTCTCTCTCTTCCGCTCCCCTCCCATTCCTACACCCCTCCCCTCCACCTCTCACGATCCCGGCACACGATTGAAAGAATGCCTCTCTCACCCTCCCCTCCCCTCCCTCCCCCCTCTCTCCTGCCTCTCCCGCCCTTACCCCCCTCTCCCTCCTCTCCCCCCTCTCCCCCTCTCCCCCCACTCCCCCGTCTCCCCACACTCCCCCACTCTCCCCCCTCTCTCACCATCTCTCCCCCTCCCCCCTCTCCCCCTCTCCACCTCCCCCCTCTTCCCCCTTCTCCTCCCTCTTCCTCCCTCTTTCCCCCCTATTTCCCCCTCCTCCCCCCACCCTCTTCCCTTCCCACTTCCCCTCCCTCCCCTCCCCCTCCACCATCTCTCCCCCTCCCCTTCCACCATCTCTCCCCCTCCCCTTTCTCTACCCCCTCTTCTCCCCCTCCCACTCTCACGGCGCCTCCCTCGATCCTCCGCCACTCCCTCTGACGCTCTCACTGACTATACCCCTCCCTCCCCATTCTCTCCTCTTCTTCCCCACTCTCCTACCTCACACCCTACCCTTTCTCTCCCCTCCCCTTTCCCCCTCTTCGTTCCTCTCACCCCCTATCCCTACCCCTACCCCCTCGCCCTCCCCTCCCCCTCCCGGTCCCCCTCACTCTCCCCGTCCCTCTCCCCCTCCCTCTCCCTCTCCCCCTCCCTCTCCCTCTCCCCCTCCCTCTCCCCATCCCTCTCCCTCCCTCCATCGCACCCTCGCCATTCACTCTGTCTCTCCCATTGACCATGGCCATCCCACCCGTTTGCTCACTTCCTTTCCCCGTCCCCTTCTTCTCCATCCCTCTTCCTCACCCACTACCTCTCCCCCTCCCCTTCCTCTCCAAGCTCCTTCCTCTCCAAGCCACTTCCTCTCCCCCTATCTATCCCCCTCCAGCTTCCCATCCTCCCAAATTCCTCCCACCATTCTACCTCCCCTCTCCCTTATCCTCTCCCTCCCTCTTCCTCTCCCCCTCCCTGTACCTCCCACCCCCTTCCTCTCCCGATCACTCTACACCTCCATCCACCGGCCCCTCTCCATTCTCTCTGGCGTTCCCTGTGAATATTCCCCTCCCTTCCCCTACCTCTCCCCATCCATTCCTCTCCCCTTCCGCCCTTACTGTATCCGCTCCTACTTCCTCTACCCTTCCACCTTTTTCCTCTCCCTTTACTCTCCCTACCCCTTTCTCTGCCTCCCCTTATCCCTTCATCTCCCTCCCCCTTCATATCCCTTTCATACTCCCCCTCACCACCTCTGTCCTTCCCACTCCCACCCCATCTGCCCCTCCCCTTCACCTTCGCTCCACCCGTACCATTCCTCGGCCCCTTGCCTGCACCACCCCTTCGCCCGTCCCTCCTCCGCACCCTCCACCACTCTGCCCCTCCCTCTGCCCTTCAACTGCGCCACACCTCCACCCCTCCCTATGCCCCTCCCTTCTCCACTCTTCTACGCCCTCTTCGTCCCCTATTCGCCCCCTCGCCCTCCTCCACTCCTTATTCCTTCTTCCCTCCGCCGTTTCCTCTATCCGTCCCTCTGCTTCCCCTATCGCTCCCCAGCCACTTCATCTCCCCCTCTACGTCCCCCCTCTCCCACCCCTCCGACGTTCGCACATCCTGTCTCCCTACCACACCCACTCGCCCTCTCATTCACTCCCATCCTCCTTCGCCCCCTCCCCTGCACCTCCCCCTCCCCCTCTTTCCCTCACATTTCCTTCCTCTGCCCCTCCATCCCCCACACCCTGTCCCTCCCACTCCCCCTCCCTCACCATTTGCCCATTCCTCTGCCCCGCCCCCGCCATCACTCTGGCGCTTCTACTAACTATCCCTCTCCGCCTTCCTCTCTCCCTTCCTTTCTCCCTCCCTCTGTCCTGCCCCTCCGTCCCGCCCTCGCCACCCATTCTGGTACTCATCCCTCCCCCTTCCTATCCTCCTCCCTCCCCCTTCCTATCACCCTCCCTTCCCCTCCCTCCCCTTCCTATCCCACTCCTGCACCTTCCTATCCACATCGCTCCCCTTCCCACTCCCCCTTCCTCCGCTTTCCTCCCCTTCCGCTTCCACTACCCCCTCCCGCTTCATCCCCCCACAATTTGCTCCCCCTCCTCCCCCTCCCGCTTCCACTACCCCCTCCCGCTTCATCTCCCCATAATTTGATCCCCTTCCTCTCCGCCCCTACCTCTCTCCCCCTCCCCTTTTCCTCCCCATTCCCTCTTCCTCCCCCACCCAATCGCCCCCCTCCTCTCCCCTCTCCCCATTCTTCTCCCTCTACCCCTTCCTCTTCCTTCCGCCTTTCTCTCTACCTCTTCCTCTCCTCCGCCCCTTCATCTCCCCTTCTTCTCCCCTCTCCCCTCTCGCCTTCCTCTCCCTTTAGCCCTACTCCTTCCTCCCCCTCTCCATTCCTCTCCCCATTCCCCTTTCTCTCCCCATTAGCCTTCCTCTCCCCCTCCCACTTCCTCCCCCTCCCTCTTCCTCTCTACACCGCCCTTCCTCTCCCCATTCCCATTCCCTTCCCCATAACCCTAACTCTCCCCACCTCCATCCTCTCCCTCATCTTTCCACTCCCCATCCCCACTTTCCCCTCCCCCTCCCACTTCCTGTCCCCATAATTGCCTTCCTTCCTCTCATCCCATCCCCTTCCCGTCCTCCCTCCCCCCTTCCTCTGCTGCATCTCCTTCATCTCCCCCTTCCATTTGCTCCTCCACCTTCCCCCCTCCCCCTCCACTTCCTCTCCCCCCTCCCCTCCATCTCCATCTTTTACCTCTCCACCTCTGTCCTTCCTTCACCCCCTCCGTGTGCCTCTGCCCTGTAGCTCACCAAACGCCCCTTCTTGCTGCTCCTCCCCTCCCCCTCTCACTCCCTGTTCCCTCTGCTCACATCCCCCTCACCCTCCCCTTCAAACTCTCCCTCCCTCCAGGCCTTCCCCCCTTCCCCACAGACTCCACCTGCCCCTCCTCATCCCCACCTCCCCGCTACCCCTGTCTAAACTCCCCCTCCCTCTCCTCCACCTCCTCCCGCTCCTCAGCTTGCTTTCCTCCCCGTCCTCTCCCCCCCGCCTTCCTCTGCTCTCCCTTTCCCTTCCCCTTTCGCACCCTCTCCTTCCTCTCTCCCTCTCTCACCCCCTCCCTCCAACCCCCTCGTCACTCTGGCGCTCCCACTGACTGTATCTCTCCCTCCCTCTTCCTCTCTTCCGCTCTCCCACTCCCCTACCTGTCTCGCCCTCCCCTTCCGCTTCCCCCTCCACTTCCTCTTCGCCCTCCCCTTCCTCTCCCCCTCTCCTCCTTCTTCCCCTCCCTCTTCCTCTTCCCCACTCCCCCTTCATCTCCCTCTCGCTCTTTTCCTCCTCACTGCTCCTTCCTCTCCCCTCCTCATCCTTTGTCCCCTCCCTTTCCTCTCTCTTCCTCTCCCCCCCCTCTCTCCCCCCTCTCCCCCACCCTATCTCCCCCTCCCTCCCACTCACTTTCCTTCTCCGCCCGCCTTCTCAGCTTGTCCCCCCGCCTTCCCCTCCCTCCCCCCTCCTTCCCTTCCCTCTGCACCTCCCTCTCCCCCATTTTCCCTTCCTCCCCTTCCCCATCTCCCTCCGCTTCCGCTCCCCGCTCCCCACTCACCCTGCCTCTCCCTCTGCCCCTTCCTCTTCCCCTCCCCTTCCTCCCCCTCCCCTTCCTCTCCCCCTCCCCTTCCTCTCCCTCTCCCCTCCCCCTTCCTCTAACCCCTCCTTCCTCGCCCCTAACGCTTCCTCACGCTTCCTGCCCCCATCCCGCTTCATCCCCCCCTCCCGCTTCATCGCCCCACTTCCGCCCCAACCTCCCGCTCCCTCCCCCTCCCGCTTGCTCCCCCCCCTCACGCTTCCTCCCACCCCCTCCCGCTCCCCCCCTCCCGCTTCCCCCCTCCCTCCCACTTTCTCCCCCTCCCACTTCCTCCCCCCTACCGCTTCCTCCCAACCCTCCCGCTTGCTCTAACCCCTCCCATTCCTCCCCTTTCCTTTCCTCGCCCCCTTAAACTCCCCGGTTCCATTTTTGTTCTTCCTTCCACCTTCCTCTCAATCCCCTTCCCCTCCTTCCCCTTCCTCTCCCAACCCTTCCTCTCCCTTCCCTTCCAGCCCCACCCCTCCCTCTCCCACCCCTTCCCCTGCCTCCCCATCCTCTCCCTCCCCTTCCTCTCCATCTTCCTTTCTCTCCGCCCTCCATCCTCCCCATCCCTCTTCCTATCCTCCCCCTTCATCTCCTCCCCATTCATCTCCACTGACTTGACCTCCACAGCCATCAGTGGCAAAGAATTCCCCAAATTCACCACCCCCTGATTAAAGATATTTCTCCTCATCTCCTTCCAAATAGAACGTCTTTTATTTTGAGGCTATGACCTCTTGTCCTACAGTCTCCCACCAGTGGAGACGTCCCCTCCACATCCACTCTATCCAAGCCTATCACTATTCTGTATGTTTCAACGTGGTTCCCCCTCATTCTTCTAAACTCTAGCGAGTACAGGCCCATTGCCGTCAAACGATCATCATAGGTGTCGAAGACAAACTCTTCAATAAGACTCGTGGACGACTTGATTAACCATCAGCAGTGAGTTTAGTTTACTTGCACAAGGAGAGAAGTGTC
The DNA here is from genome assembly GCF_053455715.1 of Rhinoraja longicauda. NCBI lineage: Eukaryota > Metazoa > Chordata > Chondrichthyes > Rajiformes > Arhynchobatidae > Rhinoraja > Rhinoraja longicauda. Next base: position 75,856,041 of record NC_135960.1, on the reverse strand, counting down.
ACAGTCAAGGGCTATGACCCCAACTCTAAAATTAAGTTGGTACAGTAGAGCATTTGTACACCAAAAACATAATTACTAAGGAAGTACAAGGGTGAGGAAGCTTGATATGCAAATTACAGAATCTATACTTTACTTTTACATTATACAAAAGTCGAGACTTCTTGACTCCGTGCTCAACCGGGTACAGAAGATAAGGATAATTAATATGTTAATAATTCTGACACTAGATCGCATCCTGGCCCAACAGGATAATGAACGTTCCTGTGCAGATTATACTAAGCTGGGGGGTAGTGTGAATTGTGAGGAAGATGCAATAAGGCTGCATGGTGACTTGGACAGGTTGTGTGAGTGGGCGGATACATGGCAGATGCAGTTTAATGTAGATAAGTGTGAGGTTATTCACTTTGGAAGTAAGAATAGAAAGGCAGATTATTATCTGAATGGTGTCAAGTTAGGAAGAGGGGATGTTCAACGAGATATGGGTGTCCTAGTGCATCAGTCACTGAAAGGAAGCATGCAGGTACAGCAAGCAGTGAAGAAAGCCAATGGAATGTTGGCCTTCGTAAAAAGAGGAGTTGAGTATAGGAGCAAAGAGGTCCTTCTACAGTTGTACCGGGCCCTGGTGAGACCGCACCTGGGGAGAAGGCAGGAACGGGGTACTGATTGAGAGTGATCAGCCATGATCGCATTGAATGGCGGTGCTGGCTCGAAGGGCTGAATGGCCTACTCCTGCACCTGTTGTCTATTGTCTATTGTCTATTGTGCTCAATATTGGTTTCCGGCTGGCAGTTTCTGAATGCCGCATTGAGCTAAGTATAACAGTATAACAGAACTTTATTGTCATTTGGTATCAATACCGAACGAAATTTCAGCAGTCACAAGACACAGCAAAAAAGAAAAGAACACAGGACACAGGACCCCAACACAAACATCCATCACAGTGACTCCAAACACCCCCTCACTGTGATGGAAGGCAACAAAACTTCCACTCTCTTCCCCCCGCACCCACGGACAGGCAGCTCGACCCCTACCGAGGCAAACGACACGCACAGCCCCCGCAAGGGGATGGAAGGCCCCGCGGCCGAGCCGCCCCGGGCACCGAAACGTCCCGCGGCCGCACCGGGCGATGTTAAGTCCAGCGGCCGAGCCGCGCCGGGCGATGGAAGGCCCCACGGCCGCTGTAAGTCCCGCGGCCGAGCCGCACCGGGCACTGAAACGTCCCGCGGCCGAGCCGCACCGGGCACTGAAACGTCCCGCGGCCGAGCCGCGCCGGCGATGTTAAGTCCCGCGGCCGAGCCGCACCGGGCACTGAAACGTCCCGCAGCCGAGCCGCACCGGGCACTGAAACGTCCCGCGGCCGAGCCGCGCCGGCGATGTTAAGTCCCGCGGCCGAGCCGCACCGGGCACTGAAACGTCCCGCGGCCGAGCCGCGCCGGCGATGTTAAGTCCCGCGGCCGAGCCGCACCGGGCACTGAAACGTCCCGCGGCCGAGCCGCGCCGGCGATGTTAAGTCCCGCGGCTGGGCCGAGCCGCGCCGGGCGATGTAAGGCCCCACGGCCGATGGAAGGTCCCGCGGCCGAGCTGCGCCCCAGGGAAGAGACCTAATAAAAGAAAGGTTTCCCCCCCACCCCCACCCCCACACCCCCACCCCCACCCCCACACCCACACCCACACATACACAGCCAAAAACAGAAACAAAAACCATCCCAACACCGACACAAACAAAAAAAAGAAAAAAAGACAAACAGACTGCCAGAGAGCCGCAGCCGTTAGGCGCAGCCACGTGACCAAAGGTAAGGACAATGAGTATGTTAACTGAGCAGTATCAGCTGGCATCTTTACAGCTTCACGCGTAGCGGAACACGGAGGTGAGGGAGCGATGTGTTCATGGAATGTGCGTCAGGGCCGGGGCGCAGTGCAGACAGCGATGGGCACTAGAACTCGCTGCAGAACCCAGCAGACGCAGCAGAGGGCGCAGCTGTGTTGGAAATGGTCTTGTGGCTTGGAAGGCGCTCGCTGGTGACTTTATTAAATCTCCATGCGGGTCGAGATGTCTGTCTACGTTAATCTCATTCACTTGTACATTGTCCCGCATCCCTCCGTTCCAATCCGAGACAAACGACTGTTCAAATGCTGTTTAGTTGCTGTGATGGTATTTGCCCCCACCACCTCTTGTGAAAAGATTGCTCCACCTTTGGCGTGGGATACCGGCCTGTCAGAATTCCGTTAACTCTTTCCGCTTTCGATTAAACTTACGTTCTCTGGGTTTAGATTCCCCCGGTCTGGGAAATAACTGTGACCATCAACTCAATCCTGCTGCAGTTGACATAATTTTACAACCCTCAGTAAGGTCGCCCCTCTGCATTCTTGCTCCAAAAAGTCCAATCCCAAAAGATCTAATCAGTCTTCTAACTAACGCTGTCCATTCCAGATACGATCCTGGTGAATCTGTTCCGCACTGCCTCTGGCAATAGGACATCATTTATATAATATGGTGACCAAAACTACACAAAAGGGCCTCGTAGATATTTGAAGTACAACCGAGGAGAGCGCTGCACTTGGAGCAGTTAAGTCTTGATTATATTTTATTTGGATGTTCAGCTGTAGTGCAAGTGTGTTCACAATCAGACGCAGATGGGAAGTGAAACCGTGGGTGAGTTCAGAGTTGTCGGTACCGATGAGCTGGAACCGAGAATTAACTGTCGAGCAGAGGGATCTCCCCCCACATTTCTCCCAATCTTTCTCCCCACACACATCCCCCTCTCTGCCCACACTCCTGCCCCTCGCTCACCCCCCACACCCCCATCTCTCCCTGTACTCCACCTACCCCCCCTCCACTCTTCGCATTCCCCCCTCCTCCCCCTCTCTCTCCCACACACCTCCCCCTCTCCGCATTCCTCCCCTCTTTGTCATGTCATAAAGCGATTAGAGTAGAATTAGGCCATTCGACCCATGAAGTCTACACCGCCATTCAATCATGGCTAATCTATTGCTCCCTCATAACCCCATTCTCCTGCCTTCTCCCATAACCTCTGAGACTTTCCAATAGTGGAAACATCTACTCTGCATCTACTCTATCCCAGCCTTTAACTATTCCGTATGTTTCAATGAGTTTCTCCCGCATTCATATAATCTCCAGTGAGTACAGGCCCAGTGCTGACAAACGTTCTTCATGGGTTAACCTACTCAATCCGAGGATCATTCTTGTAAACCTCCTCTGGACCCTGTCCAGACCCAGCACATCCTAGCTCAAAGATGGTGCCCAAAATTGCTCACAATATTCCAAATGCTGTCTTACCAGCGCCTTATACAGCCTCAACATTGCATCCTTGCTTCTGTATACTGTACAAACACTCTTGAACTAAATGCTGGCATCGACTTTGTTTTATATCAGTATGACCAGCCATGATCACATTGAATGGTGATGCTGGCTCGAAGGGCCGAATGGCCTACTCCTTCACCTATTGTCTATTGTCCATTGTCTATTGCCTATTGTTTTCTTTGCTGCAGATTCGACTTGTAGATTACATTTTGGGGATTACCGCACCAGCATGCACCTCCGAATCTGGATTCTTCCCCCATTTGGAAAATAGTCTACGTCTTCATTTCTACCACCAAAATGCACGACTCCATATTGTGCTACACTATATTCCATCTTCCACTTCTCTGCCCACTCTCCCAACCAGTCCAATTCCTTCTGCAGAGTCCCTGCTTTCTCTACACTACCTGACTTTCCACCTGTTTTGTATCATCAGAAAACTTGGCCACAGCGCCTTCAATCCCCTCGTCAACATCATTAATATACATCGTGAAGAGTAGCGGCCCCATCACCGACCCCTGCGGAACTCCGCTAGTCACTGACATCCAACCAGAAAAAAACACTTTTATTGCCAATCTTTCTCACCACACGCCACACCCTCACTCCGCACAGCTCCACTCTCTCCCCCCACTCCACCATCTCTCTCCCCCTCCTCTCCCTCTCTCCCCTCTGCTTCCTCACTCACATCCTCAAGCTCTTTCTCTTCCCACTGCTTCCTCTCTCTCTCCACACTCTTCCGTCCCTCTCTCACCCACACTCCAGCCCTCCCTCCCGCCCTCTCTCTCCACAAACCTCCCACTCTCTCTACCCATTCCTCTTCTCTCTCCCCACAATACCTCTCTCCCCCACTCCCACGGCACTCTCTCTCTCCCTCCTCCAACCATCCGTCTCCCCACACCGCCTCCCCATCTCTCCCCATCGCACCGTTCCCACCGCCCTCCTGCTCTCCTCACAACATCGCTCAATATTTGCCCACTCCCTCTCTCCCCGTCACATTGCTCCCTCCCCACCTCCTCTCCCCATCGCTCCGCGCTCTCTCCCCATACTCCTCCTCCTTTCCACTCCTCCCCTCCCCCCCACACCTCCCTTACCGCCCACGCTCCTCCCCTCTTCCTCCCATACTCCTCGCTCTCTTTTCTCTCTCTCTGGATAAGCAGTGACATTATCACTATGGTCAGTGATCGGCTTCGATAAGTAGTGACTTTATCAGTGTGGTCAGTGATGGGCTTCGATAAGTAGTGACTTTATCAGTGTGGGCAGTGATGGGTCTGGATAAGCAGTGGCATTATCAGTGTGGTCAGTGATGGGTCTGGATAAGCAGCGACATTATCAGTCTGGTTAGTGATGGGTCTGGATGAGGAGTGATCCTCATCTCATTAAATCTGACCGCGATGTTTTACATTTCACATGATGTAAAATAAGGAATTCTTTCTTTTTATTTCAAATGTTGGACTCGAAAGGGTTTACGCAGGTTCAGTATCCGCAGTGAATCTCATCTGTAATGAGCACTATCACCACCCCATCAGCCAGCGTATCCAACAAATCATCCGCCAAAATTTCCGTCACCTACAACGGGACCCCACCACTTGCCACATTTTCCCATACCCTCCACTTTCTGCGTCAGCAGAGACCGTTCCCTCCGTAACTCCTTGGTCCACTCGTCCCTTCCTACTAAAACCACCCAATACCCGGGCATTTTCCCCTGCAACCGCAGGAAATGTAACACCTGTTCCTTTACCCCCCCCCCCCCCCCCAACTCCATCCAAGGACCCAAACAGTCTTTCCGGGTGAGACAGAGGATCACCTGCACCTCCTCCAATCTCAACTATTGTATCCACTGCTCTAGATGTCAACTTCTTTACATCGGCGAAACCAAACGTAGGCTCGGCGATCGCTTCGCTCAACACCTTCGCTCAGTCCGCCTTAACCAACCTGATCTCCTGGTGGCTGAGCACTTCAACTCCCCCTCCCACTCCCAGTCTGACCTTTCTGTCATGGGCCTCCTCCAGTGCCATAGCGAGGCTTACGTGAAATTGGAGGACGAGCACCTCATATTTCGCCTGGGCAGCTTGCAGCCCAGCGGTATGAACATTGACTTCTCCAACTTTGGATAGTTCCTCTGTCCCTCTCTTCCCCTCCCCCTTCCCAGGTCTCCCACTGTCTTCCTGTCTCCACCTATATCCTTCCTTCGTCCCGCCCCCCTGACATCAGTCTGTAAAAGGGTATCGACACGAAACGTCACCCATTCCTTCTCTCCTAGGATGCTGCCTGACCTGCTGAGTTACTCCAGCATTTTGTGAATAAATACCTCCGATTTGTACAAGCATCTGCAGTTATTTTCTTACACTATCTCTATATTGCTGCTCTATCCACGCTGGTAAACACGGCAGGAGAATATGCATTAATTTGTTATTTTCTTCTTAATTAACACAGGTTAGAAATGCTAATTAACTCTCTCCGGCTTACACTTGACAGAATAACACATAATGCTGAAAATTAAAAGGCAGCTTCAGATCTGACAAAGGAGGAGTTGGGTTAATGTTCTGTGCGTTTCACCCAAAGGGGAATATTAGTTCCAGCCGCTGAACTCTAGCTGTGGCTCTGTTCAATCTGCAGTTTATTTTGTCGTGAACTACTTCAGACCAGGTGACAGGCAGTTGTGAATTTAATCCCACAGACCAGACAGCAAGGTCGGTCTGAGAGTAAATGACCAACACATCCGTCTGGGCTGTCCACATAGCGGCACAAAGGAAGCTGCCACACACGCAGACTTCATTTCTGTGCTTATTTATCAAGTCATTCAAGAGAGCATATCTCCCATCATGCAGTGCAAACCTGGCACTCGGAGAAACTGAAATAAACGCATCAATAATCAAGGACTGTTATTAAAAATGACCAATGTATATGGCAGGCAAATCCCATGATTTCAAAGCTAGAGTTCAGTGGTAATAAAATATCGAAGGGCCATTTAAAAGCAGTTGATTTGTTTGTGCTGTACCTGACTCAAATTTCGGACAGAGGTTGCCGTGTTTCATGGGGAGGGATGGTGCATTTTAGTTCATCTGAACTATTCCCATTTGCCGGCATATGAATCATCTCCCTCTAAACCATTCCCATCGCGTACCTGTCCAAATGACTTTGTGTTGATAATACTATGTTACCTATGATACTATGCCCCTCTATGAGATCACTGCACTGCCTACTGCGCTCTATGGAATAAAGTCCTGGCGTGCCCAGCCTTTCCCTATAGCTATGACCCTTGTTTCCTGGCAACGTATTCTAAAATATATTCTGCACTCTTTACAAATTAGTGGCTTATGTCTTAAACATGGTGAGGAAAAATATATACATTACTCCAAGTGCGTCCTCACCAACCTCTTGTCCAACTGAACATAACTTTCCAACTTCTAAATTTTATTCACTGACTGATGAAGACAGTGCTTCAAACAATCGTCTCCACCACCCTACCTCCCTGTTTGGTCCCTTTTCTTTGAACTATGAAACAAAGAAACTTAGAAACATACGTGCAGGGGGAGGCCATTAGGCCCTTCGAGCAAGCACCGCCATTCATTGTGAATTCCTCCCCATCTCCCTTAATTTCACTATCCCCTCGAGCTCCATCTAACTCTCTATTAAATGATTTGGCCTCAACTGCATTCTGTCATAGAGAATATCATAAATTCACAACTCTCTGGATGATAAAGTTTCTTCTCACTTCAGTTTTAAATGGTCTCCCCTTTATTCTTAGTCTGTGGTCCCTGGTTCTGGACTCCCTCAATATTGGGAACATTTCTCCGGCATCTAGCTTGTCTAGTCCTTTTATAATTTTATACGTATCTATAAGATCCACTCTCCTCCTTATAAACTCCAGTGAATACAAGTCCACTCTTTCAAATCTTACCTCATGAGACAGTCCCGCCATCCCAGGGATTAACCTCGTGAACTACGCTGCACTGCCTCAACATCAAGGACATCCTTCCACAAATTAGGAGACCAAAACTGCATGCAATACTCAAGATGTGGTTTCACCATGGCCCTATACCACTGCAGTAGGACCTCTTTGCTCCCATACTCAAATCGTCTCGTAATGATGGCCAACATGACGGGGTACTGGTTGACAATGATCAGCCAAGATCACATTGAATGGCGGTGCTGGCTCGAAGGACCGAATGGCCTACTCCTGCACCTAATTTCTGTTGTCTATTATCTATGACATGTCATTAGCTTTCTTCGCTGCCTACTGTACTTGTACAATTACTTTCAGTGACTGGTGTACACCCAGGACTCGTTGCACTTCCCCTTTATCTAATCTGACACCAATGAGATAATAATCTGTCTCTTTGTTTTTTACCGCAAAAGTGGATATCCTCACATTTATCTACATTATATTGCATCTGCGCACTCACTCAACCTGTCCGTCACCCTGCAACCTCCTACCATCCGCTTCGAAGTTCACACTGCCACCCAGCACTGTGTCATCTGAAAAGGTGCTGGTTTTCTGAAAACTTCCATGATTTGGACATGAATTCCATCGTCCAAATCATGAATGTTTATGGATCCCTCTCCTCGACAACACTCCCCTGCTAACTACCATTCACGTTGAAGATCATACCCTGACTTGACTTCCCAAAATTAAAACCTCACACTTATCTGAAAGAAACACCATTTGCTATTTCTCAGCTCACTTTCCGATTTGAAAAGTTCCTGCTTTAATTCTTGCTAAACAATTTCACAGTCTGTGATACCATCTACCTTAGTGTCAACTGCAAACTTAAAAAATAGTCTTTGTACAATCTCATGCAACTCATTGATATGGATGACAAACAACAATGAGTCCAGCACAGATCTAATCTGTCTTCTAACCATTCATTCCAGATAACATCCTGGTGAATCTGTTCAGCACTGTCTCTGGCAATGGGACATAATTTCCATAAAATGGTGACCAGAACTACACAAAAGGCCCTCGCAGATATTTGAAGTACAACTGAGGAAGCCGCTACAGTTAAGTCTTGATTTTTCTTTATTTTCATGTTCAGCTGCAGTGCAGGTTTGTTCAGAACCGGTCGCAGATTGGAAGTGAAACAATCAGTGAATTCAGGGGTGTCGGTACCGATGAGCTGGAACTGAGACAGAAGATGCATTAACTGTAGAGCAGAGGGATCTCGCATGAGAGGTACACAATGCTTTGAAAGTAGCGTCACAAGTAAACAGTTTGATCAAAAAGGCTTTTGGCACATTGACCTTCATCTGCGAGAGCATTTGAGTATAGAAGTTTGGAGGTCATGTTGTGGTTGTGTAAGACGTTGGTGAGGCTGCATTTAGAGTATCGTGCTCAGTGATGGGCACCATAGTATCGGAAAAATTGTGTCAATCAGGAGAGCGCTTAGAGCAGATTTACGAAGCTGTTGCCAGGACTGGAGGGCCTGATCTACAGACACAGATTCAGCAGGCTAGTACTTTATTCCTTTGTCCACAGGATTATTTGGGATGATCTTTTAGAGGTGAACAAAATAATGAAAGGGATACACCTGGCAGACGCACAGAGTAGGGGAATCAAGAACCAGGGGACAGAGGTATAAGATGAGGGGGGGGGGATATAATCGGAACCTGAGTGATAATTTTTCACACAAAGTGTGGTGGGTGTATGGAACGAGTTGCCAGAGAAGGTTTTTCAGGCCGGTACTCATAGAGTCAAAGAGTGATACGTTGTGGAAACAGGCCCTTTGGCCCAAATTCCCACACCATCCAACATGTCCCTGCACCCACCTGCCTGCGTTTCATCCATATCCCTCCAAACCAGTCCTATGTACCTGTCTAACTATTTCTTAAATGTAATGTTGGGATTGTCCCTGCCTCAACTACCTCATCTGGCAGCTTGTTCCGTACACCCACCACACTTTGTGTGTAAAAGGTACCCCGCCGATTCCAATTAAATCTTTTCCTATTCATCTTAAAAGTATGTTCTATGGAGCACGATTCTCCTACTCAGGGCAAGAGACTCTGTGCATCTACCCGATCAATTCCTCTCATGATTAAATACACCTAAATAAGATCACACCTCTTCCTCTTGTGCCTACTAAACATCTCCCTACAGGTCAGACCCCGCCATATTCCTCGTAAACTGTACTGTAATGTTTCCAGTTTGCCAAAATGTTTCCGAAACTATGGTACCCAGACCTGAACATAACACTCCAAATGTGGCCTCACAAAGGTCTTATATGATTGCAACATGAACTCTCAACATCCATAATCAATACTCTGCTGATAATGGCCAATTTTCCAAAAGCCTTTTTGACCAACCGATCTACCTGTGACTCCGCCTTCAAGGAACTGTGCACCTGAACACCTAGACCCCCCTGCCCTACAACACAACTTGCGATTGAGGCAGGGCAGAGTAGGTTCACGAGGTTAATCCCCGTGATGGCGGGACTGTCAAATGATGAAAGATTGGAAAGACTGGGCTTGTATTCACTGGAATTTAGAAGTATGAGAGGGGATCTTATAGAAATGTATAACATAATAAAAAGACTGGACAAAGATGCAGGAAAGATGTTCCCGATGTTGGGGGAGTTCAGAACCAGTCTAAGAATAAACAGGGCCACAGTCGAAAAATAAAGGGGAGGCCATTTAAAACAGAGAGTTGTGAATTTGTGGAATTGTCTGCTACAGAAGGCAATGGAGGCCAATACACTGGATGAATTTAAAAGGGAGTTATATAGAGCTCTCGGGGCTAGCGGAATTAAGGTAATTGTGAAGAAGGCAGGCACAGGTAACTGAATGTGGATGATCAGCCATGATCATAATCAATGGCGCTGCTGGCTCGAAGGGCCAAATGGCCTCCTTCTGCACCTATTGTCTATCTTTCTGTTTCTCATATTTACCAGTATTAAATTGCATCAACCATTCCTCAGTACACGTGGCTAATCGATCAAGATCATATTCATCACAACCATCTTCACTGGTTTCTGCAAAACAACCCACTCATCTGCAGACTTGCTATTCTTGCCACTGTGTGTTCTCAGCCAAATCTTTGATATAGATGACAAACAGTAACGGGCCCGGCACCGAACCCTGAGGCACGCCACTAGTCACTGGCGTCCAGTCCAAGAAGCAACCTTCCACTATAACCTTCTGCTTCCTTCCATGAAGCTAGTGTGCTAACCATTCAGCTATCTCTCCTTGCATCTCATGCGATCTAACCTTCAAGAGCAGGCTACCACAAGGAACCTTCTAGAATCCTATGCTGAAGTCCATGTATACAATATCTACAGCTCTGCCCTAATCGACCTTTTTGGTCACGTCTTCAAAAAGCTAAATATAAAAGGTACTATCAGGTACAGAGGTACTAAAGTTACTCACTATGAAACGTAAGAAATAAAGGTGCTAACATCAAAAGTATTCTCGCAAAAATTAAGGAACATTTAGACAGGTGCATGGAGAAGCCATTTTTCGGAATATGTGCCGATCACAGGCACGTGGGATGAGTGTAGAGGAGACATGTTGGCCGGTGTGGGCAGGCGGGGCAGAAGACTCTAAGATTCTATGACTCCATGTCTCTATAACTCGAGGGTGTGTGCACAAGTAGTGCAGTAAGATATTCCTCACTTGTCCATGGATCTCTGTCCTGGGATCGGAGCACAGATTCACTTAAAAACATAGAAAATAGAAAATAGGTGCAGGAGGAGGAAATTAGGCCCTTCGAGCCAACACCGCCATTCATTTTGGTCATTGCTGATCATCCACTTCAAGGCAAATCATGTAAATCATACTTTTTTAACATTAACAGTCAACACTTCTGTTCAATGGTTACCCATGGATCGGTAACCTGCAAACATGTGCAATCATCTACAGTGGCTTAGCACGAGGCCAATGTTGTCAATGGTTTCACTGGTAAAAATATATCTGAGGAGTGTCCGACGGAACTCGGTAACTTGTGTTATGTGCGATGTCCTTGGAATGGATGATTGAAAACAAAACCTGTTTGACGTCAGTGTGGTCATTGGTGTGTCTGGATAAGCAGTGACATTATCAGTGTGGTCAGTGATGGGTCTGGATATGCAGTGACATTATAAGTGTGGTCAGTGATGGGTTTGGATAAGCAGTGACATTATCAGTATGGTCAGTGATGGGTCTAGATAAGCAGTGACTTTTTCACTGGTCTGATGATCTTATAGAAACATAAAAGTCTTAAGGGATTGGACAGGCTAGATGCAGAAAATATGTTCCAAATGTTGGGGGAATCCAGAACCGAGGGGCACATTTTAAGAATAACGGGGAGACTATTTAGGACTGATGTGAGGATAAACGTTTTCACCCAGGGAGTTGTGAATCTGTGGAATTTTCTTCAACGGAAGGCAGTGGGGGGCAATTCACTGGATGTTTTCAAGGAAAAGTTAGATATAGCTCTTCCGGGTAACGGAGGCAAGGGGTATGGGGAGAAAGCAGGCACGGGGTACTGATTTAGGATGATCACCCATGATCATGTTGAAAGGTGGTGCTGGCTCGAGGGCCGAATGGCCTGCTCCTGCACCTATTTTGATTTTTTAAATGATTCTGTGTCTATGCATCAGGTTGTGATGCTTCCATTTCATCTTAACTCCTGTGATTTATATTTTATGCGAAAGTGGATAACAAACCTACGTTTTACATTATTGCAGATGTTTGACTCTAAAAGGTTAACGCATGTTCAATATCTGTAATTAATCTCATCTGCAATGAGCACTAACTCCATCTTGCTGCTCTATCAATAGACAATAGACAATAGACGATAGACAATAGGTGCAGGAGGAGGCCATTCAGCCCTTCGAGCCAGCACCGCCATTCAATGCGATCATGGCTGATCACTCTCAATCAGTACCCCGTTCCTGCCTTCTCCCCATACCCCCTCACTCCGCTATCCTTAAGAGCTCTATCCAGCTCTCTCTTGAAAGCATCCAACGCACTGGCCTTCACTGCATTCTGAGGCAGAGAATTCCACACCTTCACCACTCTCTGACTGAAAAAGTTCTTCCTCATCTCCGTTCTAAAGGGCCTACCCCTTATTCTTAAACTGTGGCCCCTTGTTCTGGACTCCCCCAACATTGGGAACATGTTTCCTGCTTCTAATGTGTCCAATCCCCTAATTATCTTATATGTTTCAATAAGATCCCCCCTCATCCTTCTAAATTCCAGTGTATACAAGCCCAATCGCTCTAGCCTTTCAACATACGACAGTCCCGCCATTCCAGGAATTAACCTAGCGAACCTGCGCTGCACACCCTCCATAGCAAGAACATCCTTCCTCAAATTTGGAGACCAAAACTGCACACAGTAATCCAGGTGCGGTCTCACCAGGGCCCGGTACAACTGTAGAAGGATTTCTTTGCTCCTATACTCAAATCCTCTTGTTACGAAGGCCAACATTCCATTGGCTTTCTTCACTGCCTGCTGTACCTGCATGCTTCCTTTCATTGACTGATGCACTAGGACACCCAGATCTCGTTGAACTCCCCCTCCTCCTAACTTGACACCATTCAGATAATAATCTGCCTTTCTATTCTTACTTCCAAAGTGAATAACCTCACACTTATCTACATTAAACTGCAACTGCCATGTATCCCCCACTCACACAACCTGTCCAAGTCACTCTGCAGCCTTATTGCATCTTCCTCACAATTCACACTACCCCCCATCTTAGTAACATCTGCAAATTTGCTAATGGTACTTTTAATCCCTTCGTCTAAGTCATTAATGTATATCGTAAATAGCTGGGGTCCCAGCACCGAACCTTGCGGTACCCCACTGGTCACTGCCTGCCATTCCGAAAGGGACCCATTTATCCCCACTCTTTGCTTTCTGTCTGTCAACCAATTTTCTATCCATATCAGTACCCTACCCCCAATACCATGTGCCCTAATTTTGCCCACTAATCTCCTATGTGGGACCTTGTCGAAGGCTTTCTGAAAGTCGAGGTACACCACATCCACTGACTCTCCCCTGTCAATTTTCCTAGTTACATCCTCAAAGAATTCCAGTAGATTTGTCAAGCATGATTTCCCCTTCGTAAATCCATGCTGACTCGGAATGATCCTGTTACTGCTATCCAAATGCTCAGCAATTTCGTCTTTTATAATTGACTCCAGCATCTTCCCCACCACTGATGTCAGACTAACTGGTCTATAATTACCCGTTTTCTCTCTCCCTCCTTTCTTAAAAAGTGGGATAACATTTGCTATCCTCCAATCCACAGGAACTGATCCTGAATATATAGAACATTGAAAAATGATCTCCAATGCTTCCACTATTTCTAGAGCCACCTCCTTAAGTACCCTGGGATGCAGACCATCAGGCCCTGGGGATTTATCAGCCTTCAGTCCCATCAGTCTACCCAAAACCATTTCCTGCCTAATGTGGATTTCCTTCAGTTCCTCCATCGCCCTAGGTTCTCCGGCCCCTAGAACATTTGGGAGATTGTGTGTATCTTCCTCAGTGAAGACAGATCCAAAGTAACGGTTTAACTCGTCTGCCATTTCCTTGTTCCGCATAATAAATTCCCCTGCTTCTGTCTTCAAGGGACCCACATTTGCCTTGACTATTTTTTCCTCTTCACGTACCTAAAGAAACTTTTGCTATCCTCCTTTATATTATTGGCTAGTTTACCCTCGCACCTCATCTTTTCTCCCCGTATTGCCTTTTTAGTTAATTTTTGTTGCTCTTTAAAAGAGTCCCAACTCTTCTTTGCTATGTTATACTTCCTCTCCTTAATTTTTATGCTGTCCCTGACTTACCTTGTCAGCCACAGGTCTCTCTTACTCCCCTTAGAGTCTTTCCACCTCTTTGGAATAAATTGATCCTGCAACCTCTGCATTATTCCCAGGAATACCTGCCATTGCTGTTCTACCGTCTTCCCTGCTAGGGCCTCCTTCCAGTCAATCTTGGCCAGCTCCTGCCTCATGCCTCTGTAATCCCCTTTGCTATACTGTAATACTGACACTTCCGATTTTCCCTTCTGCTTTTCCATTTGCAGAGTAAAACTTATCTTGTTGTGATCACTGCCTCCTAATGGCTCTTTTACCTCTAGTCCCCTTATCAGATCAGGATCATTACACAACACTAAATCCAGAATTGCCTTCTCCCTGGTAGGCTCCAGTATAAGCTGTTCTAAGAATCCATCTCGAAGGCACTCTACAAACTCTCTTTCCTGGGGTCCATTTCCAACCTGATTTTCCCAGTCTACCTGCATGTTGAAATCTCCCATAACCACCGTAGCATTACATTTTTGACACGCCAATTTTATCTCCTGATTCAACTTGCACCCTATGTCGAGGCTACTGTTTGGGGGCCTATAGATAACTCCCATTAGGGTCTTTTTACCCTTACAATTTCTCATTTATATCCATACTGATTCAACATCTCCTGATTCTATGTCACCCCTTGCAAGGGAATGAATATCATTCCTTACCATCAGGGCAACCCCACCCCCTCTGCCCACCTGTCTGTCTTTTCTATACGTTGTGTACCCCTGAATATTCAGTTCCCAGCCCTGGTCCTCTTGTAGCCATGTCTCAGTGATCCCTACAACATCATACTTGCCCATGACTAACTGAGCCTCAAGCTCATCCACTTTATTTTTTATACTACGCGCATTTAAGTACAACACTTTAACTTCTGTATTTACCTCCCCTCTCACATCGGTCACAATTGGCCCTGCCCTTAATTTCTTTTCCCCTCTAGAACTTCTGTTCCCATTCTTCTGAGAGTCTTTTGCAATATCTCCTGTATTCCCTTTTACCTCATCTTCATATTCACAATTTGTTAACCCCTCCCCCCACTACTTAGTTTAAAGCCACAGGTGTCACACTAGCAAACCTGCCTGCCAGAATGTTTGTCCCCCTGCTGTTAAGATGTAACCCGTCCCTTTTGTACAAGTCACCCCAACGATGGTAAACACGGCAGGTGAAGATTCATTCATTTGTGATTTTCATCTTAATTAACAATGGTTATAAATACTAATTGCCTCTCTCCGGCATACAATTTAAAGAACAACACGTAATGCTGAAAATTAAAATACAGCTTCAGATCTGAAATAAGGAGATTTGAGTAATTGTGCTGTGCCATTTACCCAATGGGGAATATTAGTTCCAGCCGGTAAACACAAGGCGAGGTCCTGTCAGTCTGTAGTTTAATTTTTATTGAACTACCTCAGACCAGTTGACAAGTAGATGTTAATTCAAACCTACAGACCTGACAGCAAAGTCGGTCTGAGAGTTAATGACCAACTCACCCGTATGGGCTCTCCACAATGGTTTAGAAACTTAGAAACATAGCCAATAGTTGCAGGAGTTGGGCATTTGGCCTTTTGAGCTAGCACCGCCATTCAATACGATCATGGGTGATCATCCAAAAATCAGTACCCCGTTCCTGCTTTCTCCCCATGCAGCTTTATTCCGTTAGCCCTCAGAGCTATATCTGACTCGCTCTTGAAAACCTCCTGTGAATTGGCCTCAACTGCCTTCTGTAGCAGAGAATTCCACAGATTCATAATTTATCTCAACTGGGGTGGCGAATGATATATCAGTTTTTCCTCATCTCAGTAATAATTGAGCTACCCCTTATTCTTAAAGTGTGATCCCTGTTCTGGACTCCCCCAACATCGGGAACATTTTTCCTGCATCTTGCCTGACCAATCCCTTTAAAATCGTGTATGTGTCAGAAGGAACTGCAGATGCTGGTTTAAACCGAAAATAGACACAAGAAGCCAAAGTTACTCAGCGTGCCAGGCAGCTTCTCTGGAGAGAAGGAATGGGTGGAGATCCTTCTTCAGAATTGTATTTGTTTCCACAAGATCCCCTCTCATCCTAAATTCCAGTGAATTTAAGAGAGCTCTCACATACACTCAGTCTGTATTTCTGTGCCTGTTTATTACTAATTCAAGAGAGCGTTTCTCCCTTCCTGCTCTGTATATATGGCACACATAGAAACTGAAAGAAACACTTCAATGATCAGAGACATATTAAAATAACCAACGTATACGGCAGGCAGTTATATCATGTTGTTGTTTAAACTACAGGTTTGCGAATATTCCACACATATTGGCGTTGAATTCCTCGGATTTCCAGGCTAGTTTAGTTTGAGGAGAATGAAGCACCTGTTGGACACTTGCGAGGGAGATGAACATTGTGCCTCTGTTGTTGGTGAGTCCACCACCCAATACAGTATCGCCACTGTTGTGCAGTCAGGGATGTGTCTGCTATGTGGCTGCAACTGGGGAGGCCGATGACAGAGCACATTAGACATGACAGAACGGGTGATTCCAGTCATTGGAACAGCAAGGAAACAGGCCCCTCGGCCCGACTCATCCATGCAGACCGAGATACCTATCTACGGTAATCACATTCACCTGTATTTGGCCCAATTGCGTCCATTTCTATCCGGAACAAACGACTGTTCAAATGCTGTTTATTTGCTGTGATGGTATCTGTCCCCACCACCTCAAATGAAAAGTTGTCGCACCTTTGTCCTCAGAATTCCTTTAAATCTCTCCCTTTTCGATTAAACTTACGTTCTCTGGGTTTAGATTCTCCTAGCCTGGGAAATAACTGTGACCGTCTACTCAATCGTGCTTAGTTGACATCATTTTACAAGCCTCAGTAAGGGCGTCCCTCTGCATTCTCGCTCCAATGAGATCAATCCCACTCGAGCAAATCTGTCCTCAAACTAACGCTGTCCATTCCAGATAACATCCTGGTGAATCGGTTCCGCACTGCCTCTGGCAAAAGGACATCATTTGTATTATATGGTGACCAGAACTACACAAAAGGGCCTCGCAGATATTTGTAGTACGACTGAGGAGAGTGCTGCAATTGGAGGAGCAGATAAGTCTTGATTATTCTTTATTTGGATGTTCAGCTATAGTGCAAGTGTATTCAGAATCAGACGCACATGGGAAGTGAAACCATCAGTGAGTTCAGAAGTGTCAGTACCGATGACCTGGAACCGAGGCAGAAAGGTGAATTAACTGTAGAGCAGATGGATCTAGGACGACAGGTACATAGTGTGTTGAAAGTAGCGTCACAGGTTGATAGTGTGGTCAACATTTTTGCACATTGGCCGTCTTCGGTCAGAGCATTGTGTATAGATATTTGGAGGTCATGTTGCTGTTCTATAAGACGCTGGTGAGGCCGCATTTGAAGTATTGTCTTCAGTTGTGGGCACCATGATACAGGAAAGATGGTATCAATCTGGAAAGGTGACAGGGGAGATTCACGAGGATGTTGCCAGGACCAGTGGGCCTGATCTAGAGGGACAGGTTCAGCAGGCTGATACTATACCCCTTGGTGCACAGGAGGATGAGGGATGATCTTCTCAAGCTGATCAAAATAATGGGAGGAATAGACGCACAGAGTAGGGGGCCTAGGTATAAGATGAGCGGGGGAAATTTAATCGGAACCAGAGGGGTAGTGGTCCGTGTGTGGAACGCGCTGAGAGAGGAGGTAGTTCAGCCCTGTACTCATAGAGTCATAGAGATAGGGTGTGGAAACAGCCCCTTTGGCCCAACTGTGTGGTTAGTGATGGGCATGGATAAACAGTGATATTCCCAGTAATTAATCTCATCTGTAATGAGTTCTCACTGCATCTTGCTGTTCTATCAACATTGGCGGGTGCAGACATATTTATTTGTTATTTTGATTTCAATAGGCAGTGGTTAAAATGTGTAAATAATTTTCTCCGGCATACGAGTGATAGAGTAACACATAATGCGTTTCTCCCAACACTCCTCACACTCTCTGCCTCTCGCCCTCCCCCTCCGCCCATTCTCTCTCCCCATACTTCTCCGCCCTCTCACTCCCCAATTTTCCGACCCTCTGACTTTCCACCTCTTCCCCTCTCTCCCCACCCTCTCCCCACACTCTACTCTGTCCTGCCACACTCCTCCAATCTCTCTCCCCCACACCTCCCCCTCTCTCTGTGCACCCCCTCTCTCCCCACTCTCCCCTCACTCTCCATCCCCACACTCCTTATTTCTCCCCACACTCTCACTACTCCTCCCATTCTAACTCCCCACACTCCTCCCCCTCTGTCTCCCCACACTCCTCGCCATCTCTCCCCACGCAGTCCCACTCTCTGCCCACACTCCTACCGCTTACTTTCTCCACACTCCCCCTATCTCTCCCAATACTCCACCGCCCTCTGCTCACTTCTACCACTCTCTCTCTCCCCTCCTCTTTCTCCCCATTCCTCCTCTCTCTCCCCACTCATCAACCACTCTCTCCCCACACTCCGACTGTCCCTCTTTCCCATGTATCCCTTGCTCTCCGACACTCCTCCCCCACCCACTCCTCCCCTCCCCACACTCCCTCTCTCCCTCTCCGTACACTTTCGTCTCTCCCCACCCATCCTCTCTCTCTCTCCGCACCCCCTCTATCTCTCTCCCTACATTTTCCTCTCTCCCCCACCCACCTGGGTGTGGTCAGTGATGGGTCTGGATAAGCAGTGACATGAGCTCATTAAATCTGACCCCGATGTTTTACATTTGATATGATGTAAAATAAAGAATCATTTCATTTTATTTCAAATGTTCGACTCGAAATGGTTAACTCAAGTTCAGTATCCATAATTAATCTAAACTTTAATGAGCACTTACTCCATCTTGCTACTCTATCCACGCTGGTAAACACGGCGGCTGAAAATGCATTCAGTTGTTAATTAACACAGGTTAGAAATGCTACCTCTCTCCGGCATACACTTGAAAGAATAACACATAATGCTGAAAATTAAAATGCAACTTCAGATCTGAGAAAGGGAGAGTTGGGTAAATGTTCTGTGCGTTTCGGCCAGTGGGGAATATTAGTTCCAGCCGGTGAACTCTAGCTGTGGCTCTGTTCAATCTATTTTGTAGTGAACTACTTCAGAGCAGGTGACAGGTAGATGTGAATTTAAACCCACAGACCAGTCAGCAATGTCTGTCTGAGAGTAAATGACCAACTCATCCGTCTGGGCTGTCCACACAGCGGCACAGAGAAAGTTGCCACACACGCAGACTTCATTTATGTGCTTATTTATCAAGTTATTCAAGAGAGCATATCTCCCATCATGCACTACTAACCTGGCACTCGTAGAAACTGAAATAAACATTTCAACGATAAGAGACTGTTATTAAAATTGACCAATGTATATGACAGCCAATTATAACGTTTTCCACTTAATCTGCATCTTTGGGAAATGTGGACATCTATTGATGTTTATTTCCCCTGATTTCAAGGCTGGAGTTCAGTGGTGACAAAATATCCAAGGGCCATTTAAAAGCAGCTTATTTGTTGGTACCTGCCGCAAATTTCGGACAAAGGTTGCCGTATTTCATGGGGAGGGATGGTGCATTTTAGTCCCATTTGCCGGCATATGAATCATGTCCCTCTAATCCATTCCCCTCATGTACCTGTCCAAATGACTGTGTTGATATTATTATGATACCTATGATACTATGCCCCTCCATGAGATCACTGCACTGCCTACTGCGCTCCATGGAATAAAGTCCTGGCGTGCCCAGCCTTTCCCTGTAGGTGCGACCCTTGTTTATTGGCAACGTGTTCTAAAATATATTCTGCACTCTTTACAAATTAGTGGCATATTTCTTAAACCTGGTGACGAAAAATGTGCACATTGCTCCAAGTGCGTCGTCACCAACGACTTGTCCAATTGAATATAACTTTCCAACTTCTAAATTTTATTCACTGACTGATGAAGACAGTGCTTCAAAAAACCTTCTCCACCACCCTATCTCCCTGTTTGGCCCCTTTTGTTTGAACTATGTAACATAGAAACTTATAAACATAGGTGCTGGAGGAGACCATTAGGCCCTTCGAGTCAGCACCGCCATTCATTGTGATCAGGGCTGATCATCCACAATCAGTAACCGGTGCCTGCCTTCTCCCTATATCCCTTGATTCCACCAGCCCGGGAGCTCTGTCGTACTCTCTTTTAAATTCATCCTGTGAATTGGCCTCCATTGCCTTCTGTGGCAGCAAATTCCATAAACTCATAAGTCTCTGGGTGTAACAGTTTCTTCTCACCTCAGTTTTAAATGACCTCCCTTAGACATTCTTAGACGGTGGCCTCTGGTTCTAGACTCCCCCAAGATTGGAAACATTTTTCCTGCATATAGCTTATCCAGTACTTTTATAATTTTCCACGTCTGTATAAGATACCCTCTCATCCATCTAAATTTCAGTGAATACAAGCCCAGTCTTTCCAATCTTTCCTCATATGATAGTCCCGCCATCCCAGGGATTAACCTCGTGAACTTACGCTGCACTCAAAAGCAAGGACGTCCTTTTACAAATTATGAGACCAAAACTGTCCTGGTGAATCTGTTCCGCACTGTCTCTGGCAATAGGACATCATTTCCATAATATGGTGACCAGAACTACACACAAGGGCCTCGCAGATATTTGAAGTACAACTGAGGAGGCCGCTGCACTTGGAGGAGCAGTTAACACTTGATTTTTCCTTATTTTGATGTTCAGCTGCAGTGCAGGTTTGTTCAGAATCAGACGAAGATAGGAAGTGAAATCATCAGTGATTTCAGGGGTGTCAGTCCCGATGAGCTGGAACCGAGACAAAAAGATGCATTAACTGTAGAGCAGAAGGTTCAAGCACGACAGGTACACAGTGCGTTGAAAGTAGCGTCACAGTTAAATAGTTTGGTCAAAAAGGGTTCAGTCACATTGGCCGTCATCTGCAAGAACATTGAGTATAGAAGTTGGGAGGTCATGTTGCAGTTGTGTAAGATGCTGGTGAGGCTGCACTTAGAGTATTGTGCTCAGTGTTGGGCACCTTAATATCGGGAAAATGGTGTAAATCTAGAAACGGCGTAGAGAAGATTCACGAGCATGCTGCTAGGACTGGAGGGCCTGATTTACAGACACAGATACAGCAGGCTAGTACTTTATTCCTTGGTGCGCAGGATTATCTGGGATGATCTTATAGAGGTGAACAAAATAATGAGAGGAATACACCTGGCAGACACACAGAGTAGGGGAAGCAAGAGCCAGGGGACATAGGTTTGAGATGGGATGGGGGGGATATAATCGGAACCTGAGGGGTAATTTTTCACACAAAGTGTGGTGGGTGAATGGAAGGAGTTGTCAGATGAGGTTTTTCAGGCCGATGCTCATAGAGTCATTGAGCGATACGTTGTGCAAACAGGCTTTTGGGCCCAAGTTGCCCACACCGGCCAACATATCCCTGCTCCCACCTGCCTGCATTTCATCCATATCCCTCCAAACCCGTCCTGTTCGTGTACCTGTCTAACTATTTCTTAAATGTTGGGCCTGTCCCTGCCTCAACTACCTGGCACCTTGTTCCATGCATCCACCACCCTCTGTGTGAAAGAGTTACCCCATCGATTCCAATGACAGCTTTTCATATTTACTTAAAAGTATGTCCTCTGGAGCTCGATTCTCCTATTCTGGCAAGAGACTGTGCGTATACCAGATCAGTTCCTCTCATAATCAAATACACCTAAATAAGATCACCCCTCTTCCTCTTGTGCTCCAAGGAATAGAGTCCCAGCCTACTCAAACTCTTCCTACAGGTCAGACACTGGCACTATCCTCGTAAAATGTGCCTGGAAAGTTTCCAGTTTGGCAACGTCTTTCCTATAACACGGTACACAGAACAGAACATAATAATCCAAATGCGGCCTCGCGAAGGTCTTATATGACTGCAACATGACCTCCCAACACCCATACTCAATACTCTGGCTGATAAAGGCCAATATGTCAAAAGCCTTTTTGACCACCAGATCTACCTGTGACTCTGCCTTCAAGGAACTGTGCACCTGCACTCCTAGATCCCTCTGTTCTACAACACTACCCAGAACCCTACCATTCACTGTGTCGGTCCTGCCATATTAGATTTATCAAAATGCAATACCTCACATTGCAATACACTACTTCAATTTGACTATTGGAGTAAAGAGGTCCTTCTGCAGTTGTATATGGCCGTGGTGAGACGATATTTGGAGTATAGTGTGCAGTTTTGTTCTCCTAATTTGAGGAAGGACATCCTTGCGAATGAGGCAGTGCAGCGTAGCTTCACGAGATTAATCCCTGGGATTGCGTGACTCTCATATGAGGAAAGATTGGAAAGACTGAGCTTGTATTCACTGAAATTTAGAAGTATGAGAGGGGATTTTACGGAAACATATGTAATTATTTAAAGGACTGGACAAGCTAGATGCAGGAAAAATGTTCCCGATATTGGGGAATCAGAACCAGGGGGCCACGGTCTATGTGCAAAAGGGAGGCCATTCAAAACTGAGGTGAGAAAAACTTTTTCATCCAGAATTTGTGGAATTCTCTGCCACAGAAGTCAATGGAGGCCGGTACATAGGATGAATTTAAAAGAGAGTTAGATAGAGTTCTAGGGTCTAGCGATATGGGGAGAAGGCAGGCATAGGGTACTGATTGTGGATGTTCAGCCATGATCAGAATGAATGGCGGTGCAGGCTCGAAGAGACAAATGGCCTCCTCTTGCACCTATTGTCTATGTTTCTCACATTTATCTGCATTAAATTACATCAACTATTCCTCAGTATGATCAAGATCCTATTGCACTTCATCACAACCATCTTCACTGTCTGCAAAACAACCCACTTTTGTATCATCTGCAAACTTGCTAAACTTGCCGTGTGTGTTCTCATCCAAATCATTGATATAGATGACAAACAGTATCGGCCCCAGCACCGAACCCTAAGGCACGCCACTAGTGACTGGCGTCCACTCCGAGAAGCAACCTTCCACTATCACCCTCTGCTTCCTTCCATGAAGCCAATGTGCTATTCATTCAGCTGTCTCTCCTTGTATCTCATGCGATCGAAACTTCAAGAGCAGGCTGCCACGAGGAACCTTCTCGAATACAATGCTGAAGTCCATGTATACAATATCTACAGCTCTGCCCTGATCGACCTTTTTGGTCACGTCTTCAAAAGGCTTACGAGAAAAGGTACTATCAGGTACAGAGGTTCTAAAATTACCTACTATAAAATGTACGAAATAAAAGTGCTAATACAAAAGTACTCTCGCAAACTTTAAGGAACATTTAGACAGGTGCATGGAGAAGCGATTGACAGGAATGTGTTCCAATCGCACGCAGGTGGGACTAGTGCGGATGAGACATGTTGGCCGGTGTGGGCAGGCTGGGCCGAAGACTCAGTAGAATTCTATGACTCCATATCTCTATAACTGGAGGGTGTGTGCACAAATAGTGCAGTAAAATATTCCTCACTTTTCCATGTCCTGGGATCGGAGAACAGATTCACTTAGAAACATAGGAACATAGAAAACAGGTGCAGGAGGAGGCCATTAGTCCCTTCAAGCCACCTCCGCCATTCATTGCTATCATGGGTGAACATCCACTTCAAGAGAAATCATGTTAATCACCCTTTCATTAAAATTAACAATACAGCAGTTCTGTTCAATGGTAAGCCATGGATCGGTAACCTGCATATATGTCCAATCATCTACAGTGGCTCAGCACGAGGCCAACGATTTCAATGGTTTCACAGGTGAAAATATATCTGAGCAGTGTGCGACGGAACTGGGTAACCTGTTGTTATGCGAGATGTCCTTGGAATGTAGTCAGTGATGGATCAGGATAAGCAGTGACATTATCAGTGTGGTCAGTGATGGGTCCGGATAAGCAGTGACATTATCAGTCTGGTCAGTGATGGGTCTGGATAAGCGGTGACATTATCACTGATCTGAAGGTCTTATAGAAACATAAAATTCATAAGGGATTGTACAGGCTAGATGCAGAAAAAAAGTTCCCGATGTTGGGAGAGTCCAGAACCGATGGGGTCACAGTTTACGAATAAGGGTTAGACTATTTAGGATTGATGTGAGGAAAAACATTTTCACCCAGAGAGTTGTGAATCTGTGGAATTCTCTGCAACGGAAGGCAGTGGAGGCCAATGCACTGGATATTTTCAAGCTAAAGTTAGAAGTAGCTCATCGGGTAACGGAAACAAGATATATGGGGAGAAAGCAGGCACAGGGTACTGCTTTTTGATGATCAGCCATGTTCATGTTGAATGGTGGTTCTGGCTTGAGGGCCGAATGGCCTACCACTGCACCTACTTTCTATTTCTCTATGTTTCTGTGTCTTTGCATCAGATTGTGATGCTTCCATTTCATCTTAACTCATGTGTTTTATATTTTACACGAAAGTGGATAACAAACCTATGTTTTACATTATTGCAGATGTTTGACTCTAAAGGGTTAACGCATGTTCGGTATCTGTAATTAATCTCATCTGCAATAAGCACTCACTCCATCTTGCTGCTCTATCCACGCTGGTAAAAATGGCACGTGAAGATGCATTAATTTGTAATTTTCATCTGAATTAACAATGGTTATATATACTAATTGCCTCTTTCCGGCATACAATTTAAAGAATAACACATAATGCTGAAAATTAAAATGCAACAGATCTGAGATAGGGAGAGTTGTTTAATTGTGCTGTGCCATTCACCCAGTGGGGAATATTAGTTGCAGCCGGTGAACACAAGGCGTATTTCTGTTCAATCTGTAGTTCATTTTTATTGAATTACTTCAGACCAGTTGACAGGTTAACTCAAACCCACGGACCTGACAGCAAAGTCTGTCTGAGAGTTGATGACCAACTTGCCCGTCTGGGCTGTCCACAGTGGTTTAGAAACTTGGAAACATAGAAAATAGTTGCAGGAGTTTGCCATTTGGCCTTTTGAGCCAGCACCACCATTCAATATGATCATGGCTGGTCATCCTAAATCAGTACTCCGTTCCTGCTTTCTCCCCGTGCAGCTTTATTCCGTTAGCCCTAAGAGCTATATCTGACTCTCTCTTGAAAACCTCCTGTGAATTGACCTCCACTGCCTTCTGTGGCAGAGAATTCCACAAATTCACAATTCATCTCAACTGGGGAGGCCGACGACAGATCAGTTTTTCCTCATCTCAGTAATAATTGAGCTACCCCTTATTCTTAAACTGTGATCCCTGTTCTGGACTCCCCCAACATTGGGGACATTGTTTCTGCATCCAGCCTGTCCAATCCCCGAAGAATTGTATATGTGTAAGAAGGAACTGCAGATGCTGGTTTAAACCGATGATAGACATAAAAAGCTGGAGTAACTCAACGGGACAGGCAACATCTCTGGGGAGAAGGAATGGGTAGAGACCATTCTTCAGAATTGAATATGTTTCTATAAAATCCCTCTCATCCAAAATTCTAGTGAATTTAAGAGAGCTGTCACACACACTCAGTCTGTATTTCTATACCTATTTATTAATTAATTCAAGAGAATATTTCTCCCTTCCTGCTGTGTATATCGGGCACACATAGAAACTGAAAGAAACACTCCAATGATCAGAGACATATTAAAATGACCAACGTATACGACTGGCAGTTATATCATGTTGTTGTTTAAACTGCAGGTTTGAGAAAATTCCACACCTATTGACGTTTAATTCCTCGGATTTCCAGGCTAGAGTTTAGTTTGAGGAGAGTGAAGCACCTGTTGGACACTTGCGAGGGAGATGAACAATGTGCCTCCGTTGTTGGAGAGACCACCACCCAATACAGTATCGCCACTGTTGTGCAGTCAGTAATGTGTCTGCTGTGGCTACAACTGGGGAGGCCGATGACAGAGCACATTGGAGATTAGAGAACTGCTGATTCCAGTCATGGGAACAGCAGGGAAACATGCCCTACGGCCCGACTCGTCCATGCAGACCGAGAGGCCTATCTACGGAAATCTCATTCACCTGTATTTGTCCCATATCCGTCCATTCCTATCCGAAACAAACAGCTGTCCAAATGCTATTTATGTGCTGTGATGGTATCTCCCCCCAACGCCTCAAATGGAAAGATTGCTCCATCTTTGAAGACAGTATTCCCTTAAATCTCTCCCCTTTCGATTAAACATAAGTTCTCTGGGTTTAGATTCTCCCAGCTTGTGACCATCTATTCAATCTTGCTGTAGTTGACATAATTTTACAAGCCTCAGTAAGGTTGTCCTTCTGCATTATTGCTACAAAGATATCAATCCCACCCGATTAAATCTGTCTTCTATCTGACGCTGTCCATTCCAGATAACATCCTAATGAATCTGTTCCGCACTGCCTCTGGCAATGGGACATCATTTGTATAATATGGTGCCCAGAACTACAGAAAAGGGCCTCGCAGATATTTGAAGCACAACTAAGGAGTGCACTGCACCAGAAGGAGCAGTTAAATCTTGATTATTCTTCATTTGTATGTTCAGCTGTAGTGCAAGTGTATTCACAATCAGACGCACATGGGAAGTGAAACCAACAGTGAATTCAGAAGTGTCAGTACCGATGACCTGGAACCGAGGCAGAAAGGTGAATTAACTGTAGAGCAGAGGGATCTAGGACGACAGGTACATAGTGTGTTGAAAGTAGCGTCACAGGTTGATAGTGTCGTCAAAAAGTATTTTGTAACATTGGCCTTCTTCGGTCAGAGCATTGTGTATAGATATTCGGAGGTCATGTTGCCGTTGTATAAGACGTTGGCGAGGCCGCATTTGGAGTATTGTGTTAATTTGTGGGCACGGTAGCGCAGCGGTAGAGTTGCTGCTTTACAACGAATGCAGCGCCGGAGACTCAGGTTCGATCCTGACTACGGCTGCTGTACTGTAAGGAGTTTGTACGTTCTCCCCGTGACCTGCGTGGGTTTTCTCCGAGATCTTCGGTTTCCTCCCACACTCCAAACACGTACAGGTATGTAGGTTAATTGACTGGGTAAATGTAAAAATTGTCCCTAGCGTGTGTAGGATAGTGTTAGTGTGCGGGGATCGCTGGGCGGCGCGGACTTGGTGGACCGAAAAGGCCTGTTTCCGCGCTGAATCTGAAATATGAAAAAAATATGAAAAAATATGATTCAGGAATGATGGTGTCGATCTGGAAAGTTGATAGAGGAGATTTACGAGGATGTTGCCAGGACCAGTGGGCCTGATCTAGAGGGACAGGTTCAGCAGGCTAGTACTATAACCCGGTGCACAGGAGGATGAGGGATGATCTTCTACAGCTGAACAAAATAATCAGAGGAATAGATCTGGTAGACGCACAGAGAAGGAGAAGCAAGAAGCAGGGGGGATAAGTTTAAGATGAGGGGGGGAATTTATTCGGAACCTGAGGGGTAATTTTTCACACAAAGGTTGGTGGGTGTGTGGAACGAGCTGCCAGAGGAGCTGCACTCAGAGGAGGCCCCCTCACTCATAGATTAATTGAATGATAAGGTGTGGAAACAGGCTCTTCGGCCCAACAGGCCTACTCCAGCCAACACGCCCCATCTATACTACTCCCACCTGCCTGCATTCGGTCCATATCCCACCAAACCTGTCCTTTCATGCACCTATCTAACAGTTTCACAAATATTGGGATAGTCCCTGCCTAAAATTCCTCATCTGGCAGCTTGTTCCAAACATCCACACCCCGTTGTGTGAAAACGTTACCCCTTAGATTCCTATTTAATCATTTCCCCTTCACCTTAAACGTATGTCTTATGGACCTCGATTCTCCTACTCAGCGCAGGAGAAGCTGAACATCTACCCGATCTATTCCTTTCAGGATCGATGTCTATAACATCACCCCTCGTCCTTCTGCGCTCCAAGGAGACCAATCCCACTCAATTGATTCTGTCTTTAAACTAACGCTGTCCATTCCAGATAACATTCTGGTGAATCTGTTCCGTACTGTCTCTGGCAACAGGACATCATGTCTCTAATATGGTGACCGGAACTATACAAAAAGGCCTCGCAGATATTTGAAATACAATTGAGGAGAGCGCTGCACATGCAAGAGCAGTTAAGTCTGTATTTTGGTGCTCATTTCTAGTGCAAGTGTGTTCAGAATCAGACGCTGATGGGAAGTGAAACCATCAGTGAGTTCAGGGGTGTTCGTACCAATCAGCACGAGGCAAATGTTGTCAAAGGTGTCACAGGTGAAAATATATCTCAGCAGCGTGCGATGGAACTGGGAAGCTGGTTGTTACAGTATTTGAGATGTCCTTGGAATGGATGATACAAAGAACATACCTGTGTGTGACGTTGGTGTGGACAGTGATGGGTCTGGATAAGCAGTGACATTATCAGTGTGGTCAGTGATGGGTCTGGATAAGCAGTGACATTATCAGTGTGGTCGGTGATGGATCTGGATAAGTAGTGACATTATCAGTAATTAATCTCATCTGTAATGAGCTCTCACTGCATCTTGCTGTTCTATCCACATTGGCGATTGCAGACATATTTATTTGCTATTTTCATTTTAATAGGCAATGGTTAAAATGAGTAAATAACTTTCTCCGGCATACGACTGATAGATTAACACATAATGCGTCTCTCCCAACATTCCTCGCTCTCTCTGCCTCTCGCCTTCCCACCCGCCCCCCCCCCCCCACACCCCCACATTCTACCAATATACCTCCACAAAATCCTTCCACCCTCTCTCTCACATCATCCACCCACTTTCCCCACAAACCACCCCTCTCTACCCACACTCCTCCCCGTCATTCAACACACACTCCCCCTCTCTCTCCCCACACTCCCATCTCACTCCCCACACTCATCCTGCCTTCTCTCTCTCCCCCAACTCACTCTCTCTCCCCACACTATTCAATTACTCCCCCCCACACACGCTCTTCCTACCCTCCATCACCACACTCGTCCTCCTTTCTCTCCACTCCTCCCCTTTCTCTCCCCACACCCTCCCTCTCTCTCCACACTCCTCCCCTCTTCCTCCCTACACTCCACACTCGCTTTCTCTCTGGATAAGCAGCGACATTATCAGTGTGGTCAGTGATGGGTCTGGATAAGCAGTGACATTATCAGTGTTGTCAGTGATGTGTCTGGATTGGCAGTGGCATTATCAGTGTGGTCAGTGATGGGTCTGGCTAAGCAGTGGCATTATCAGTGTGGTCAGTGATGGATCTGGATAAGCAGTGACATTATCAGTGTGGTCAGTGATGGGTCTGGATAAGCAGTGGCATTATCAGTGTGGTCAGTGATGGATCTGGATAAGCAGTGACATTATCAGTGTGGTCAGTGATGGGTCTGGATAAGCGGTGACGTTATCAGTGTGGTCAGTGATGGATCTGGATAAGCAGTGACATTATCAGTGTGGTCAGTGATGGGTCTGGATAAGCAGTGACATTATCAGTGTGGTCAGTGATGGGTCTGGATATGCAGTGACATGATCGCATTAAATCTGACACCGATGTATTACATTTAATATGATGTAAAATAAAGAATCGTTTCTTTTTTTTCTCTTCAGTTTTTATTGATTTTTCACAGAGATATATACAAAACAGTACAACATCATCGACATAAATAAAATAAGATAAGAAAAACAACAAAAATATATGAATAAATAAACAAAGGATATAAATAAATAAATAAATATATTAATTAGTTAATACATTTGAATAAGAGAGTGTGGTACACTTACCAAATAAAATATTAATAAGTAACAATGCTTGGTTATCTAGAGATATTTCAATATTCGCACAAACATACAATCTAGTTCTATATAATACAATCTTCCAATGTTCAGCTCGCCATTTATCTGGTTGGTGTCATGGCTCAAATAAACGATCCATTTTTTCCCTGATCTGCTCAAAGAATCCCTTGTTTTTAATTCAAATGCTCGACTCTAAAGGGTTAACTCAAGTTCAGTATCAATAATTAATCTAAACTTTAATGAGCACTAACTCCATCTTGCTGCTCTATCCACGCTGGTAAACATGGCAGCTGAAGATGCATTAACTTGTTATTTTCTTCTTAATTAACACAGGTTAGAAATAATAATTAACTCTCTCCGGCATACATTTGAAAGAATAACACATAATGCTGAAAATTAAAATGCAGGTTCAGATCTAAGAAAGGGAGAGTTGGATAAATGTGCTGTGTACTTCGCCCAATGGGGAATATTAGTTCCAGCCGGTGAACACTAGCTGTGCCTCTGTTCAATCTGCAGTTTATTTTGTGGTGAACTACTTCAGACCAAGTGATCGGTAGATGTGAATTCAAACCCACAGACCAGACGGCAAGGTACGGACAAGAGTAAATGACCAACTCTTCCGTCTGGGCTGTCCACACAGCGACACAGAGAAAGCTGCCACACACGCAGACTTCATTTATGTGCTTATTTATCAAGGAACTCAAGAGAGCAAATCTCCCATCATGCAGTGTAAACCTGGCACTCGTAGAAACTGAAATAAACACTTCAATGATCAGGGACTGTTATTAAAAATGATCAATGTATATGACAGTCAATTATAATGTTTTCTGCTTAATCAGCATCTTTGAGAAAAGTGGACATTTATTGATGTTTAATTCCCCCGATTTCAAGGCTGGAGTTCAGTTGTAGCAAAATATCCAAGGGCCACTTAAAAGCAGTTTGTATGTACCTGGCGTAAATTTCGGACAAAGGCTGCCGTGTTTAATGGGGAGGGATAATGCATTTTAGTTTATCTGAACTATTCCCATTTGCCGGCATATGAATCATCTCCCACTAAACCAGTCCCCTCATGAACCTCTCCCAATGTATTTGTGTTATTATTATGATACTACCTATGATACTATGCACCTCAATGAGTTCACTGCACTGTCTACTGCGCTCCATGGAATAAAGTCTTGGCGATCCCAACATTTCCCTGCAGCTCCGACCCTTGTTTCTGGCAATGTGTTGGAAAGTATTTTCTGTACTCTTTGCAAATTAGTGGCATATTTCCTAAACATGGTGACGACAGATTATGTACGTTACTCCAAGTGCGTCCTCAAAAACGTCTTGTCCAACTGAACATGACTTTCCAGCGTTTAAATTATATTCACTGACTGATGAAGACCGTGGGCCAAAAAACCTTCTCCGCCACCCTATTCGTCCCTTTTCATGCAACGATGTACCTTTATACTGAGATCCCTCTGCTCTACAACACTCCCCAGCTAACTACCTTTCACGGGTAAGATCATGCCGTAATTTGACTTCCCAAATTTAAAACCTCGCACTTATCT
Organism: Rhinoraja longicauda; assembly: GCF_053455715.1. Lineage (NCBI taxonomy): Eukaryota > Metazoa > Chordata > Chondrichthyes > Rajiformes > Arhynchobatidae > Rhinoraja > Rhinoraja longicauda. The sequence continues at coordinate 75,824,674 of NC_135960.1, read as the reverse complement.
GCAAGAAGCACCATTTGCTATATCTCAGCCCACTTCCCAATTTAAAAAAGTTCCTGCTTTAATCCATGCCAACTATTTTCACTGCCTGTGATACCACCTACTTTAGTGTCAACTGCAAACTTAAAAATGAGTCCAGCACCAATTCCTGAGACAGACCACCACTCATTGACCAATGAACGGAACTGTACCATATGCCTCTTTACAACTGTCTACTGCTGTTATCACATTCAGGGAGCTGTGGACTTGGATCGCA
>NC_135960.1:75804987-75823921 GCF_053455715.1 Rhinoraja longicauda | reverse complement strand
AACAGACTCAAGCTTGCATTGTGCGTGTGCCCGTGTGTACCCGTGTGTGCTGGGGGAGGGCGTGGCTGTTACCTCCAAACACCCAGAATCTCGGAATCATGTCCCCCTCTAAGAATGGATGCTCAACGTTATCACCAACAGTCCTCAATCGGTCAGAATAGGTGACACCACCTGCACATAACTAATCACATCGGAGTCCTGCAGGGATCAGTTGTCAGTCCGCGATTATACCCACTTTACCCTCGTACCCATACAGCCAATTTCGGCGCTAATTATAATGACAAGTTTGCTGATGTGATGGGCCAGATAACGAACAATAATAATAATAATAATAAACATTTATTTTTTATAGCGCTTTTCCAAATGCTCAAAGACGCTTTACAAAAACAGTCAAGACCTAAAAACATACAGACAAAACTATCCTGACGGAGAAGCGGGCGAACAAATAGCGCCAGCGTCCTCTCACGTCAGGGTCCGGCAGTAGACAATAAAGAACACAAGACACACAATTACAAATTTTAACACAAACAGCCATCACAGTGATTTCTCCAGGCACACCCTCACTGTGATGGAAGGCAAAGAAAAGTCTTATCTCCTCCTCATTCTTCCCCCGTGGTGCCACGAGGCGATCGAGGCTCCGACTTTTGAAGCCCCCACGGGCGATGGAAAGTCCCCAGGGCGAGCCGAGCAGGCCGATGAAGGTCCTGAACCCCCACTGTGCGATGGAAAGTGCCACGGCCGAGCCACGCAGGGCGATGAAGGTCCTGCGAGCGGGTCAATCAAACCTCGCGCTTCGGGGTGGTCGAAGCTGCTACGGCTGGAACTCTCGAAAGCCCGGTCGCCAGCCAGGGACCTGCGAGCTCCCGATGTTGCGGTCTGCAGGGCCCACGGCCGAAGCCTCCGAGATGGTAAGTCCAGGCCCTGCGACGGAGTCCTTCAAGGTCGATCCCAGCTGGAGGCCGCCGACTCCACGGTGTTAGGCCGTAGCAAGAACGGAGACACAACACGGTAAAGGTCGCATCTCCATTTCTCCACGGTAAAGGTCGCATCTTCAGTTCTTTTTTTCCCCAGCTCCGATCTGGCAACAGGCGGATATGCTTGCAAGCGCGCATCACGAGACTTAGGCATAATTTAAATTCCTCGTTATCAGGCTATGGTCGGGCCATCCGTAGGCTAGGGTGTTGATCAATTCCCTTATACCCCATTATGGGCATTGAACTTTGTCTCAGGTACTGATGCACAACAACGCGCTACAATGTCGATAAATGTATTCTGCACTCTGTATTTTCCACTTTGCTCTATCTGTTGTTGCGAGTCGCACAACGCTGGAAAAGGTCGTTCAGCCTAGCCTGCCAATGCTGATCAATGTACCCCATCTACACAAGTCCCAACCTGCCGCTTTTGGCACGTATCAATCCGAAATCGTTCTATTTGTGTTTGCCAAATGTATTTTAAATGTTGTTATAGTTTCTACCTCATCTACCTCCTTTGGCAGCTCATTCAATACGTTCGCCACCCGCTGTGCGAATCCATGTACCTACCACGCTCTGTGGATCCAAACACCCAGTGACCTCTGTCCTCGAATTTGAACCAATAGTATTCATGTATGATATATGTAATCTGTTTTGATAGCATGCAGACCAAAGTTGTTTACTGCACCTCGGTACATATGATAATAATATCCCTAAACCTGAAGCTGAAACCTAAAGCGCCGACCATCTGCATTGTTTGGAACACCACGAAACCAGATGAATGTTTCATAGGTTGCAGAGCCATTGCATCACCCATTGTTCCGGACGTGCAGCTCTACACACTTACATAATATGTTTGCACAAATTCTTTGCTTTCTGTTTTCACAGAACTCGAATTCTCCAACTGCACTTTGTCCAGTTCTACGGAGAAAGGAATTATGCAATGCGGCTCGATAAAATCTTATTCGTTCTCACAAATGCACGGACAATTCAGGCTGTGATGGAAATAACCAACAATATTCACATGATGTGCTATGTAAAGAACTACAGTATGTTCTGCATTCTCAATCTTCCTCTTCCCTCCATCTGCAGGACTGATGGCGTATCTAAACTGAATGGACAGCGTGCATTTCGACAAAGCATACGCATGACGACCAATGTACCCCATCTACACTAGTCACTCCGAACCCTCTTTCGCCCACTACTCTAAATCCTTCCCTTTCATGAGGCGGTCTAACTGTCTTTGAACGTTTGTCATAATTTCTGACTTAACAACTTACTTTGGGTGCAGAGATGAAGTCAATATTTTTCATCGGAGGAAGGGGCTGTCAAAGGAACAACAATTGACGGGATCCTCAACTATGTGCATGTTTGGAGGAACGACATGTTCCAAACTCTTGATCCGAGGGATAACCTCCCCGCTCCACCACTGGATGCTCGATTTTTAGCCCCACCGCCCACAATTAGTAAGGATAGGAGACACCTCCTTAAAAATAACTTGGAAGATGGAGCACGACAATGATCCGTTCTCAGTCCGGTATTCTTGCTCATTTACAGTCGCAACCATGTGGCCATATTCGGCTCTAATGGCACCTACTAGTTTGCAGAAGACATCATTGTGAATGGTGAAATGACGACCAATGGCGAGACGAAGTACAAGAAACAGATAGTGAACTTATTGACATGGTGGCATAACAATAACCCCTCTTTCAATGTCAGCAGGGCGAAGGGGATAGTTATTGGCTTCGGGATGCCATGCCGAGTATTTACCCCAATTTGCATCAATGGCACTGGTTGGAAAATGGATGAGCGCTCAAATTCCATGGCGTTAACATAACCAACGATATGTCGTGGAGCAATTACTTTGATGCGAAACCTGTGAAGGCACACCAATGCCTTTACTTCACAGGGAGATTGTGTACATTGGCATGACGAAAGTGATTCTTATAAAACTTCAAGAGATGGACCATAGAAAGTACATTTTCGGGTTGCAGCACAGTTTGATTTAGCGACAGCTCTGACAAGACCGCCAGAAATTTCAGAGAGTTGTATATGTAGCCCAATCGACCACGAATACCTATTTTCCTCTGTGATCAGGCTACTGCACGACCCCCCTGTGTGGATACTGTTCAATTCGTATCTGCCCCATTGCAAGTATTGGACTTTGTTTGAAAAAATGATTCACCACAATAAAGCTAGAATTCTAAGTGCCATATTCTGCATTCTCTATCGCTCTCTATTGTCAGTGTCACGCAGTAGGGCAATAGACCCTTCGACCCAGTTTGCCCATGCCGACCAATGTGCCCCATTTATACTGCTCCCACTTACAGCATTTGGCCATAATCACTCTAAACATTTTCTATCCATGTACCTGTCCAAATTTATTTTAAATATTTCCATAGCTTCTGCCTCCACGACTTCATTCGGCAGCTCATTTTGTATACACACCACCCTCAATGCAAATGCATATTCTCACCACCCCCTGTGCGAATCCATAGACCCAGCACTCTCTGCCCTCTCGTTTGAACTGATTGTATCTGTATGGTACATCTGGCCAATTTGGATAGCATGAAAAACAAAGGTTTTCAATGTTCTTTGGTACATGTGATAATAATGAACATAACCGAAAAGCTAAAACGCTCTGCGCCTCATATCTTAATTGTTTACAACAACACAAACTCAGCGGCATCATCTCACGGTTTATCAAAGGATTGCATCATCCTTCGCGCTAACTACGCACCTTGGCACATTTAAATAACATGTTTGTACAGTAATTGCCGGGCATTGACACATACAAGAGAAAAGCAGGAAATACTCAGATGACTCAGAAGACATCAGTGGAGAGAGGAAGAGCTTCTAATGTCACAAATGGATGATCTTACCAAAGCTCCGATGCGAGTGAAGCAAAGGCACGATGTGGTCCCGTTTCGCAAAATGCAAGCACTCGAACACTGGTGTTTCACCGCGCTCTGCATTGGAGTACAAACTGGCGCGTCAGTGCACCTGGACTTTGCTGCAGTGCAAGACAATAACTGCAGATGCTGGTACAAATCGAAGGTATTTATTCACAAAATGCTGGAGTAACTCAGCAGGTCAGGCAGCATCTCAGGAGAGAAGGAATGGGTGACGTTTCGGGTCATGTGGGAAGGAATTTTATGCTTTACCCGTACCCTATATCTAACTTTACTCAGATATGCACAAAAAGTAAAGCACTCATAGAGCAGTGGTGAGCCCATCGAACAACTCGGTATAATAAAGGCCTTAGCGATGTACAACAAGGAACAGTGTGAGTAAGCTCAAGCTGCCTCAAAATTTTACAGTCACTGTAGGATTCTTATACCCTCATGAAAAAATGGATTACCCGTGGAGTTGAAATAAACCATCATTACTCAATGTCGCTGTAACCATTCGGATCAGTCTGAAGAAGGGTCTCGACCCGAAACGTCACCCATACCTTCTCTCCTGAGAGGCTGCCTCACCTGTTGAGTTACTCCAGCATCTTGTGAATAATGAACTTTGCTGCAGAATCAGTTGCTGACGAACATTTATTTTACAAAACAAATAACCAAAGTTGGTCGCATATTTATCTCTTTCTATTGTCGACATGGCAGTTATATTGCCAAACGTAGTGACTGTAGAAATGCCAGCTTCGACTCAACATATCTCAACTAACGACTCTTAGAGCTTGTCCAATGCATGCATCGCCGTCTCAGTGTGAATTTTTACCGGTAGTTTGTTTGCAAAGGCTGCCCTCTCACCATGAACCTATGACCTTTTTTTAAAATTTCCGTCCTGGGTAAAATACTCTGCGCATTTAACCTATCTCTTCACCTTATACACATTCATGATTGCCTCTCAGCTTCCTGCGCTCCAAGGAATAAAGTCCTCATCTCTCCTCATAGCTCTGCCAATACAAGGAAATATTAGTGAAGTACTGCTCGAACTACTGACGGTGATTGCACAAATAGAGAAACGTGCACACATTGTCCGAGAGTCCGAGAGTCACACAGCAGAGAAAGGAACCAAGCACCTATCAATGCCTATGCTATCCACTTACGAAATCCCACTTACGAACACATGATCCGCAGAATATCATGCCCTGACACTGTATGTTTACGGAAGGCGATCCTTATCTCCAGTCCGATGTAGAGGCTGAAGTTGAGCTTTATCTCTCGGATGAAGTTGCTTTCAAACGAACCACAATTGATCACATCATCTACGCTGTGCAGTTTCGAAGAATACAAGTGAATTGAATGACACCATCGAGTTACTTGTGATGAGCAGCAATTTACTCTTGCAAATATATCTGCACCTCCAGTACCATGTACCCCAGAAAATTAGTGATGATAACTCATTGCGTTCGAACAGGGCTGGAGCAAGTGAGTTTGTAGACAATAGACAAATGAAGACTAATGTGACCTGCTATGGATTAATATAAGTCCAAGGTCAGTTCCCGTTTAATAGTGAAAATAGGAATAGCCTCGTGCTTTAAATTATGCATTCAGCAGTGTGCCTTTATGTGATAGCGGATGGAGTGTCTATTATTTCCAAACGCCGGGACAGAGGCAACTTCACCTACTCCACTCTTGAATGCTCGATTTTAACACCAACAGTCCTCAGTCAGTGAGGACAGGTTACACTTCCTCCAGAATAATATGGGAGCCCTGGAAGGATTTGTTTTTAGTCCACTGCTATACCTCCTTTATCTGAGTACAGGCCCAAATCTGCATCAATTGTATGGAATTGAAAATAGTTGAGAACAAGTTGCATGCGTAACACTTACCAACAATCTGTCGCGGGGCAAGCACATTGATGCGACATCCAAGAAGGCACACTAACGCCTCCACTTCCGGTGGAGTCTGAGGAAATGTTGCATGTCAACACTAACTCTTACAGTGTTTTCGGGATGTATCGTAGACAGCATACTGTCGGGTTGAACCACATTCCGGATCGGGTACATGTTTGTCTAGACCGCCAGAAATTGCAGGGAGTTATAAATATAGGGTACTCCATCACACGGACCAGATGTTCCACCATTTACTCCATCTACACATCACGTTGGCTCGAAAAGAAAACAGCCAACGCAATCATAGACTTGTCTAAACCGGTCAGTTCTTCTTTCCCCTACTCAAATCACAAGTTATAGAAGCTTTAAAGCGAGCACTACCGGATAAAGTATTGGCTTATTTTCCTTCGTTATCAGGGTTCCGAAAGGTCCCGCCGTAGACTCGGGCACTGTTCAATACGTTTCTACACCATTGCGGATACTAGATATTGTCGAAGTCATTGATGCACTACAATACGCGCCAAAGCTGCGAACTATATTCTGCACTCTGGATCTCCCACGTTGCTCTATCCCTTGTCATAGAGTTATCGAATACTACAGCACATTAACAGGACTTCTAGCCAGCTTGCCCATGCGGACCAAAGTGCCCCATTTACACTAATCCCTTCTATACACCTTTCATCCACATTACTCTAAATCTATCCGATTCATGAGGCAGTCTCACTGTCTTTGTCACAATTTCTGCCACAGATACCTCCCCTGGCAGTTCATTTTCTATGTGATTCCATATCCCCACCATCTTATGTCCTCGAGTTTGAACTGATACTGTCTATATATGGTATATCTGATGTGTCTGGATACCATGCAAATCAAAGATTTTACTGTAACTCCGCACATGTAACAATAACAAAGTTAAACCTGAATCTCAAACCTAAAACGCCTCTCATCTTAATTGTTTACAACAACGCGATCCCAGCGGGATGCTTCATGGCTTACAGAAACATTGCATCATCCATTGTTCCAGACGTGCACTTCTGCTGACTTAAATAATATGTTTTGCATAAATTGTTTGCTTTGTGTTTTCACAGTATTCGAAATCTCCAACTGCACTTGTCCGGTTCGAAGGAAAGCAGAATTAACCAATGTGGCTTGAGCAAATGTTGTTCATTCTCACAAATACACGGACAATTCATGGATTAATGGAAATAGCCAACAATATTCTGCATTCTGCACCTTCCTCCACGCCAGGACGTTAACTCATTGTATCCATGTATGGCATATCTGAACTGAATGGAAAGCGACGCTTTTCACTGTACCTCGCAACACGTGACAATAATAGACCTAGCCGAACCTCACCTGAGCTAATGATCTAACATATGTAACAACTATGATGGCTACTACGATTGACCATGTAACACAAGCAGCATTGATATACAAAATAAGGTGTTGAATGTGGGTTAACCACAAATTAACTGTTGGACAGATGCGAAGACAAGGTGAGGAGTGGGCACAGGAGGATGATCACACGAAAACACCTGATACCGTATTAATTACCGGGCATCTGCAGTACAGGAGTAAATACATTCAGAAGACTCAGATGACGTCCGTCCAGGAAGGAAAAAAAATGTAATATCAGAAGTGAACGATCTTATCAAAGTTCGTACCATGTCCCCAGCACCCTCGTTGCGTCAAGTTTTACCTTCAGGTCCCTCGTAAGTCTTGCCCCTCTCATCTTAACCCTATGATATCTGCTTTTTGATATTTTTAACCTGGATAAAAGACTTCATTCATTCGATCTATTCCTCTCATGATTTTACACACCTTCATATCATCACCCCTCAGCTTCCTTCGCTCCAGGGAATGAAGTACTCACCCTCCCAGCTCGGACACACGAGGAAATGGTAGAACAGTCCTGCTATAACCACTGACGGTGATAACACATGTGGAGAAACGTGCACAGACTGGATCAACAGTCATAGTCATACAGCAGAGAAACAGTTCCAATAAATCTCCGTGTCAATGCTATCGAAATAATCAATCACATTTAAAGACACTTGGTCCTCAGAATATTATGCCCTGGTTCTCTCTCTTTTAAAGAAGGTGATGCCTACATTGGAAGCGGTGTCGAGTCAGAAGTCGAGATTTATCCCCAGCATAAAGTGGCTGCGAGACGACCAACAATTAATCAGATCCTCTGCTGTGTACAGTTGCTAAGACCAACAAGTGAATTTATTGCCATTGATTTGTGGGACTTGCCCCGACGGGATAGATATTCAGATTATTAAACAACGGGTATATCGATGATTACGTTAGGATCAGAACATCAGAATATGAATTCACCTTGGAGTGATTGAAATGAGATATAATTTACTCTCTCAGATATATCCGAATCTAGAGTACGCTCTACCCCAGAATACGGTGAAATACAAAACAGGGTTGGTGCGAAGTTCCTTGTGGACGAGAGCGAACTGAAAAGTAATGTGGCTAGGAGAGGAAATCAACTGGAGACCAGGATCAGTTTGATAATTATGATCCTCCGGCATACACTTGAAAGAATAACACATAATGCTGAAAATTAAAATGCAACTTCAGATCTGAGAAAGGGAGAGTTGGGTAAATGTTCTGTGCGTTTCGGCCAGTGGGGAATATTAGTTCCAGCCGGTGAACTCTAGCTGTGGCTCTGTTCAATCTATTTTGTAGTGAACTACTTCAGAGCAGGTGACAGGTAGATGTGAATTTAAACCCACAGACCAGTCAGCAATGTCTGTCTGAGAGTAAATGACCAACTCATCCGTCTGGGCTGTCCACACAGCGGCACAGAGAAAGTTGCCACACACGCAGACTTCATTTATGTGCTTATTTATCAAGTTATTCAAGAGAGCATATCTCCCATCATGCACTACTAACCTGGCACTCGTAGAAACTGAAATAAACATTTCAACGATAAGAGACTGTTATTAAAATTGACCAATGTATATGACAGCCATTATAACGTTTTCCACTTAATCTGCATCTTTGGGAAATGTGGACATCTATTGATGTTTATTTCCCCTGATTTCAAGGCTGGAGTTCAGTGGTGACAAAATATCCAAGGGCCATTTAAAAGCAGCTTATTTGTTGGTACCTGCCGCAAATTTCGGACAAAGGTTGCCGTATTTCATGGGGAGGGATGGTGCATTTTAGTCCCATTTGCCGGCATATGAATCATGTCCCTCTAATCCATTCCCCTCATGTACCTGTCCAAATGACTGTGTTGATATTATTATGATACCTATGATACTATGCCCCTCCATGAGATCACTGCACTGCCTACTGCGCTCCATGGAATAAAGTCCTGGCGTGCCCAGCCTTTCCCTGTAGGTGCGACCCTTGTTTATTGGCAACGTGTTCTAAAATATATTCTGCACTCTTTACAAATTAGTGGCATATTTCTTAAACCTGGTGACGAAAAATGTGCACATTGCTCCAAGTGCGTCGTCACCAACGACTTGTCCAATTGAATATAACTTTCCAACTTCTAAATTTTATTCACTGACTGATGAAGACAGTGCTTCAAAAAACCTTCTCCACCACCCTATCTCCCTGTTTGGCCCCTTTTGTTTGAACTATGTAACATAGAAACTTATAAACATAGGTGCTGGAGGAGACCATTAGGCCCTTCGAGTCAGCACCGCCATTCATTGTGATCAGGGCTGATCATCCACAATCAGTAACCGGTGCCTGCCTTCTCCCTATATCCCTTGATTCCACCAGCCCGGGAGCTCTGTCGTACTCTCTTTTAAATTCATCCTGTGAATTGGCCTCCATTGCCTTCTGTGGCAGCAAATTCCATAAACTCATAAGTCTCTGGGTGTAACAGTTTCTTCTCACCTCAGTTTTAAATGACCTCCCTTAGACATTCTTAGACGGTGGCCTCTGGTTCTAGACTCCCCCAAGATTGGAAACATTTTTCCTGCATATAGCTTATCCAGTACTTTTATAATTTTCCACGTCTGTATAAGATACCCTCTCATCCATCTAAATTTCAGTGAATACAAGCCCAGTCTTTCCAATCTTTCCTCATATGATAGTCCCGCCATCCCAGGGATTAACCTCGTGAACTTACGCTGCACTCAAAAGCAAGGACGTCCTTTTACAAATTATGAGACCAAAACTGTCCTGGTGAATCTGTTCCGCACTGTCTCTGGCAATAGGACATCATTTCCATAATATGGTGACCAGAACTACACACAAGGGCCTCGCAGATATTTGAAGTACAACTGAGGAGGCCGCTGCACTTGGAGGAGCAGTTAACACTTGATTTTTCCTTATTTTGATGTTCAGCTGCAGTGCAGGTTTGTTCAGAATCAGACGAAGATAGGAAGTGAAATCATCAGTGATTTCAGGGGTGTCAGTCCCGATGAGCTGGAACCGAGACAAAAAGATGCATTAACTGTAGAGCAGAAGGTTCAAGCACGACAGGTACACAGTGCGTTGAAAGTAGCGTCACAGTTAAATAGTTTGGTCAAAAAGGGTTCAGTCACATTGGCCGTCATCTGCAAGAACATTGAGTATAGAAGTTGGGAGGTCATGTTGCAGTTGTGTAAGATGCTGGTGAGGCTGCACTTAGAGTATTGTGCTCAGTTGGGCACCTTAGTATCGGGAAAATGGTGTAAATCTAGAAACGGCGTAGAGAAGATTCACGAGCATGCTGCTAGGACTGGAGGGCCTGATTTACAGACACAGATACAGCAGGCTAGTACTTTATTCCTTGGTGCGCAGGATTATCTGGGATGATCTTATAGAGGTGAACAAAATAATGAGAGGAATGGGCGGCACGGTAGCGCAGCGGTAGAGTTGCTGCTTTACAGCGAATGCAGCGCTGGAGACTCAGGTTCGATCCTGACTACGGGTGCTGCACTGTAAGGAGTTTGTACGTTCTCCCCGTGACCTGCGTGGGTTTTCTCCGAGATCTTCGGTTTCCTCCCACACTCCAAAGACGTTCAGGTATGTAGGTTAATTGGCTGGGTAAATGTAAAAATTGTCCCTAGTGGGTGTAGGATAGTGTTAATGTACGGGGATCACTGGGCGGCACGGACTTGGAGGGCCGAAAAGGCCTGTTTCCGGCTGTATATATATGATATGATATGATAATACACCTGGCAGACACACAGAGTAGGGGAAGCAAGAGCCAGGGGACATAGGTTTGAGATGGGATGGGGGGGATATAATCGGAACCTGAGGGGTAATTTTTCACACAAAGTGTGGTGGGTGAATGGAAGGAGTTGTCAGAGGAGGTTTTTCAGGCCGATGCTCATAGAGTCATTGAGCGATACGTTGTGCAAACAGGCTTTTGGGCCCAAGTTGCCCACACCGGCCAACATATCCCTGCTCCCACCTGCCTGCATTTCATCCATATCCCTCCAAACCCGTCCTGTTCGTGTACCTGTCTAACTATTTCTTAAATGTTGGGCCTGTCCCTGCCTCAACTACCTGGCACCTTGTTCCATGCATCCACCACCCTCTGTGTGAAAGAGTTACCCCATCGATTCCAATGACAGCTTTTCATATTTACTTAAAAGTATGTCCTCTGGAGCTCGATTCTCCTATTCTGGCAAGAGACTGTGCGTATACCAGATCAGTTCCTCTCATAATCAAATACACCTAAATAAGATCACCCCTCTTCCTCTTGTGCTCCAAGGAATAGAGTCCCAGCCTACTCAAACTCTTCCTACAGGTCAGACACTGGCACTATCCTCGTAAAATGTGCCTGGAAAGTTTCCAGTTTGGCAACGTCTTTCCTATAACACGGTACACAGAACAGAACATAATAATCCAAATGCGGCCTCGCGAAGGTCTTATATGACTGCAACATGACCTCCCAACACCCATACTCAATACTCTGGCTGATAAAGGCCAATATGTCAAAAGCCTTTTTGACCACCAGATCTACCTGTGACTCTGCCTTCAAGGAACTGTGCACCTGCACTCCTAGATCCCTCTGTTCTACAACACTACCCAGAACCCTACCATTCACTGTGTCGGTCCTGCCATATTAGATTTATCAAAATGCAATACCTCACATTGCAATACACTACTTCAATTTGACTATTGGAGTAAAGAGGTCCTTCTGCAGTTGTATATGGCCGTGGTGAGACGATATTTGGAGTATAGTGTGCAGTTTTGTTCTCCTAATTTGAGGAAGGACATCCTTGCGAATGAGGCAGTGCAGCGTAGCTTCACGAGATTAATCCCTGGGATTGCGTGACTCTCATATGAGGAAAGATTGGAAAGACTGAGCTTGTATTCACTGAAATTTAGAAGTATGAGAGGGGATTTTACGGAAAGATATGTAATTATTTAAAGGACTGGACAAGCTAGATGCAGGAAAAATGTTCCCGATATTGGGGAATCAGAACCAGGGGGCCACGGTCTATGTGCAAAAGGGAGGCCATTCAAAACTGAGGTGAGAAAAACTTTTTCATCCAGAATTTGTGGCATTCTCTGCCACAGAAGTCAATGGAGGCCGGTACATAGGATGAATTTAAAAGAGAGTTAGATAGAGTTCTAGGGTCTAGCAGAATCAAGCGATATGGGGAGAAGGCAGGCATAGGGTACTGATTGTGGATGTTCAGCCATGATCAGAATGAATGGCGGTGTAGGCTCGAAGAGACAAATGGCCTCCTCTTGCACCTATTGTCTATGTTTCTCACATTTATCTGCATTAAATTACATCAACTATTCCTCAGTATGATCAAGATCCTATTGCACTTCATCACAACCATCTTCACTGTCTGCAAAACAACCCACTTTTGTATCATCTGCAAACTTGCTAAACTTGCCGTGTGTGTTCTCATCCAAATCATTGATATAGATGACAAACAGTATCGGCCCCAGCACCGAACCCTAAGGCACGCCACTAGTCACTGGCGTCCACTCCGAGAAGCAACCTTCCACTATCACCCTCTGCTTCCTTCCATGAAGCCAATGTGCTATTCATTCAGCTGTCTCTCCTTGTATCTCATGCGATCGAAACTTCAAGAGCAGGCTGCCACGAGGAACCTTCTCGAATACAATGCTGAAGTCCATGTATACAATATCTACAGCTCTGCCCTGATCGACCTTTTTGGTCACGTCTTCAAAAGGCTTACGAGAAAAGGTACTATCAGGTACAGAGGTTCTAAAATTACCTACTATAAAATGTACGAAATAAAAGTGCTAAAACAAAAGTACTCTCGCAAACTTTAAGGAACATTTAGACAGGTGCATGGAGAAGCGATTGACAGGAATGTGTTCCAATCGCACGCAGGTGGGACTAGTGCGGATGAGACATGTTGGCCGTTGTGGGCAGGCTGGGCCGAAGACTCAGTAGAATTCTATGACTCCATATCTCTATAACTGGAGGGTGTGTGCACAAATAGTGCAGTAAAATATTCCTCACTTTTCCATGTCCTGGGATCGGAGAACAGATTCACTTAGAAACATAGAAACATAGAAAACAGGTGCAGGAGGAGGCCATTAGTCCCTTCAAGCCACCTCCGACATTCATTGCTATCATGGGTGAACATCCACTTCAAGAGAAATCATGTTAATCACCCTTTCATTAAAATTAACAATACAGCAGTTCTGTTCAATGGTAAGCCATGGATCGGTAACCTGCATATATGTCCAATCATCTACAGTGGCTCAGCACGAGGCCAACGATTTCAATGGTTTCACAGGTGAAAATATATCTGAGCAGTGTGCGACGGAACTGGGTAACCTGTTGTTATGCGAGATGTCCTTGGAATGTAGTCAGTGATGGATCAGGATAAGCAGTGACATTATCAGTGTGGTCAGTGATGGGTCCGGATAAGCAGTGACATTATCAGTCTGGTCAGTGATGGGTCTGGATAAGCGGTGACATTATCACTGATCTGAAGGTCTTATAGAAACATAAAATTCATAAGGGATTGTACAGGCTAGATGCAGAAAAAAAGTTCCCGATGTTGGGAGAGTCCAGAACCGATGGGGTCACAGTTTACGAATAAGGGTTAGACTATTTAGGATTGATGTGAGGAAAAACATTTTCACCCAGAGAGTTGTGAATCTGTGGAATTCTCTGCAACGGAAGGCAGTGGAGGCCAATGCACTGGATATTTTCAAGCTAAAGTTAGAAGTAGCTCATCGGGTAACGGAAACAAGATATATGGGGAGAAAGCAGGCACAGGGTACTGCTTTTTGATGATCAGCCATGTTCATGTTGAATGGTGGTTCTGGCTTGAGGGCCGAATGGCCTACCACTGCACCTACTTTCTATTTCTCTATGTTTCTGTGTCTTTGCATCAGATTGTGATGCTTCCATTTCATCTTAACTCATGTGTTTTATATTTTATACGAAAGTGGATAACAAACCTATGTTTTACATTATTGCAGATGTTTGACTCTAAAGGGTTAACGCATGTTCGGTATCTGTAATTAATCTCATCTGCAATAAGCACTCACTCCATCTTGCTGCTCTATCCACGCTGGTAAAAATGGCACGTGAAGATGCATTAATTTGTAATTTTCATCTGAATTAACAATGGTTATATATACTAATTGCCTCTTTCCGGCATACAATTTAAAGAATAACACATAATGCTGAAAATTAAAATGCAACAGATCTGAGATAGGGAGAGTTGTTTAATTGTGCTGTGCCATTCACCCAGTGGGGAATATTAGTTGCAGCCGGTGAACACAAGGCGTATTTCTGTTCAATCTGTAGTTCATTTTTATTGAATTACTTCAGACCAGTTGACAGGTTAACTCAAACCCACGGACCTGACAGCAAAGTCTGTCTGAGAGTTGATGACCAACTTGCCCGTCTGGGCTGTCCACAGTGGTTTAGAAACTTGGAAACATAGAAAATAGTTGCAGGAGTTTGCCATTTGGCCTTTTGAGCCAGCACCACCATTCAATATGATCATGGCTGGTCATCCTAAATCAGTACTCCGTTCCTGCTTTCTCCCCGTGCAGCTTTATTCCGTTAGCCCTAAGAGCTATATCTGACTCTCTCTTGAAAACCTCCTGTGAATTGACCTCCACTGCCTTCTGTGGCAGAGAATTCCACAAATTCACAATTCATCTCAACTGGGGAGGCCGACGACAGATCAGTTTTTCCTCATCTCAGTAATAATTGAGCTACCCCTTATTCTTAAACTGTGATCCCTGTTCTGGACTCCCCCAACATTGGGGACATTGTTTCTGCATCCAGCCTGTCCAATCCCCGAAGAATTGTATATGTGTAAGAAGGAACTGCAGATGCTGGTTTAAACCGATGATAGACATAAAAAGCTGGAGTAACTCAACGGGACAGGCAACATCTCTGGGGAGAAGGAATGGGTAGAGACCATTCTTCAGAATTGAATATGTTTCTATAAAATCCCTCTCATCCAAAATTCTAGTGAATTTAAGAGAGCTGTCACACACACTCAGTCTGTATTTCTATACCTATTTATTAATTAATTCAAGAGAATATTTCTCCCTTCCTGCTGTGTATATCGGGCACACATAGAAACTGAAAGAAACACTCCAATGATCAGAGACATATTAAAATGACCAACGTATACGACTGGCAGTTATATCATGTTGTTGTTTAAACTGCAGGTTTGAGAAAATTCCACACCTATTGACGTTTAATTCCTCGGATTTCCAGGCTAGAGTTTAGTTTGAGGAGAGTGAAGCACCTGTTGGACACTTGCGAGGGAGATGCACAATGTGCCTCCGTTGTTGGAGAGACCACCACCCAATACAGTATCGCCACTGTTGTGCAGTCAGTAATGTGTCTGCTGTGGCTACAACTGGGGAGGCCGATGACAGAGCACATTGGAGATTAGAGAACTGCTGATTCCAGTCATGGGAACAGCAGGGAAACATGCCCTACGGCCCGACTCGTCCATGCAGACCGAGAGGCCTATCTACGGAAATCTCATTCACCTGTATTTGTCCCATATCCGTCCATTCCTATCCGAAACAAACAGCTGTCCAAATGCTATTTATGAGCTGTGATGGTATCTCCCCCCAACGCCTCAAATGGAAAGATTGCTCCATCTTTGAAGACAGTATTCCCTTAAATCTCTCCCCTTTCGATTAAACATAAGTTCTCTGGGTTTAGATTCTCCCAGCTTGTGACCATCTATTCAATCTTGCTGTAGTTGACATAATTTTACAAGCCTCAGTAAGGGTGTCCTTCTGCATTATTGCTACAAAGATATCAATCCCACCCGATTAAATCTGTCTTCTATCTGACGCTGTCCATTCCAGATAACATCCTAATGAATCTGTTCCGCACTGCCTCTGGCAATGGGACATCATTTGTATAATATGGTGCCCAGAACTACAGAAAAGGGCCTCGCAGATATTTGAAGCACAACTAAGGAGTGCACTGCACCAGAAGGAGCAGTTAAATCTTGATTATTCTTCATTTGTATCTTCAGCTGTAGTGCAAGTGTATTCACAATCAGACGCACATGGGAAGTGAAACCAACAGTGAATTCAGAAGTGTCAGTACCGATGACCTGGAACCGAGGCAGAAAGGTGAATTAACTGTAGAGCAGAGGGATCTAGGACGACAGGTACATAGTGTGTTGAAAGTAGCGTCACAGGTTGATAGTGTCGTCAAAAAGTATTTTGTAACATTGGCCTTCTTCGGTCAGATCATTGTGTATAGATATTCGGAGGTCATGTTGCCGTTGTATAAGACGTTGGCGAGGCCGCATTTGGAGTATTGTGTTAATTTGTGGGCACGGTAGCGCAGCGGTAGAGTTGCTGCTTTACAACGAATGCAGCGCCGGAGACTCAGGTTCGATCCTGACTACGGCTGCTGTACTGTAAGGAGTTTGTACGTTCTCCCCGTGACCTGCGTGGGTTTTCTCCGAGATCTTCGGTTTCCTCCCACACTCCAAACACGTACAGGTATGTAGGTTAATTGACTGGGTAAATGTAAAAATTGTCCCTAGCGTGTGTAGGATAGTGTTAGTATGCGGGGATCGCTGGGCGGCGCGGACTTGGTGGACCGAAAAGGCCTGTTTCCGCGCTGTATCTGAAATATGAAAAAAATATGAAAAAATATGATTCAGGAATGATGGTGTCGATCTGGAAAGTTGATAGAGGAGATTTACGAGGATGTTGCCAGGACCAGTGGGCCTGATCTAGAGGGACAGGTTCAGCAGGCTAGTACTATAACCCGGTGCACAGGAGGATGAGGGATGATCTTCTACAGCTGAACAAAATAATCAGAGGAATAGATCTGGTAGACGCACAGAGAAGGAGAAGCAAGAAGCAGGGGGGTAAGTTTAAGATGAGGGGGGGAATTTATTCGGAACCTGAGGGGTAATTTTTCACACAAAGGTTGGTGGGTGTGTGGAACGAGCTGCCAGAGGAGCTGCACTCAGAGGAGGCCCCCTCACTCATAGATTAATTGAATGATAAGGTGTGGAAACAGGCTCTTCGGCCCAACAGGCCTACTCCAGCCAACACGCCCCATCTATACTACTCCCACCTGCCTGCATTCGGTCCATATCCCACCAAACCTGTCCTTTCATGCACCTATCTAACAGTTTCACAAATATTGGGATAGTCCCTGCCTAAAATTCCTCATCTGGCAGCTTGTTCCAAACATCCACACCCCGTTGTGTGAAAACGTTACCCCTTAGATTCCTATTTTATCATTTCCCCTTCACCTTAAACGTATGTCTTATGGACCTCGATTCTCCTACTCAGCGCAGGAGAAGCTGAACATCTACCCGATCTATTCCTTTCAGGATCGATGTCTATAACATCACCCCTCGTCCTTCTGCGCTCCAAGGAGACCAATCCCACTCAATTGATTCTGTCTTTAAACTAACGCTGTCCATTCCAGATAACATTCTGGTGAATCTGTTCCGTACTGTCTCTGGCAACAGGACATCATGTCTCTAATATAGTGACCGGAACTATACAAAAAGGCCTCGCAGATATTTGAAATACAATTGAGGAGAGCGCTGCACTTGCAAGAGCAGTTAAGTCTGTATTTTGGTGCTCATTTCTAGTGCAAGTGTGTTCAGAATCAGACGCTGATGGGAAGTGAAACCATCAGTGAGTTCAGGGGTGTTCGTACCAATCAGCACGAGGCAAATGTTGTCAAAGGTGTCACAGGTGAAAATATATCTCAGCAGCGTGCGATGGAACTGGGAAGCTGGTTGTTACAGTATTTGAGATGTCCTTGGAATGGATGATACAAAGAACATACCTGTGTGTGACGTTGGTGTGGACAGTGATGGGTCTGGATAAGCAGTGACATTATCAGTGTGGTCAGTGATGGGTCTGGATAAGCAGTGACATTATCAGTGTGGTCGGTGATGGATCTGGATAAGTAGTGACATTATCAGTAATTAATCTCATCTGTAATGAGCTCTCACTGCATCTTGCTGTTCTATCCACATTGGCGATTGCAGACATATTTATTTGCTATTTTCATTTTAATAGGCAATGGTTAAAATGAGTAAATAACTTTCTCCGGCATACGACTGATAGATTAACACATAATGCGTCTCTCCCAACATTCCTCGCTCTCTCTGCCTCTCGCCTTCCCACCCCCCCCCCCCAACCCCCACATTCTACCAATATACCTCCACAAAATCCTTCCACCCTCTCTCTCACATCATCCACCCACTTTCCCCACAAACCACCCCTCTCTACCCACACTCCTCCCCGTCATTTAACACACACTCCCCCTCTCTCTCCCCACACTCCCATCTCACTCCCCACACTCATCCTGCCTTCTCTCTCTCCCCCAACTCACTCTCTCTCCCCACACTATTCAATTACTCCCCCCCACACACGCTCTTCCTACCCTCCATCACCACACTCGTCCTCCTTTCTCTCCACTCCTCCCCTTTCTCTCCCCACACCCTCCCTCTCTCTCCACACTCCTCCCCTCTTCCTCCCTACACTCCACACTCGCTTTCTCTCTGGATAAGCAGCGACATTATCAGTGTGGTCAGTGATGGGTCTGGATAAGCAGTGACATTATCAGTGTTGTCAGTGATGTGTCTGGATTGGCAGTGGCATTATCAGTGTGGTCAGTGATGGGTCTGGCTAAGCAGTGGCATTATCAGTGTGGTCAGTGATGGATCTGGATAAGCAGTGACATTATCAGTGTGGTCAGTGATGGGTCTGGATAAGCAGTGGCATTATC
>NC_135960.1:75797635-75804487 GCF_053455715.1 Rhinoraja longicauda | reverse complement strand
ACTGCGGCCGCCCTCTGGGATGCGCTCAGGGCGCGGGTTTATTAATGAGCCGCAGCGCTGAGGTGAGCGGATATTTCACCGCGCTCTTCACCTGCTCCCTGAACTTGGACTGGGTCACCGCGTAAATAAATGTGTTGGTGCAGCAGCTGAGATTCATCAGCAAAAACGCGACGTCGCTAAAGATATATTGAGAATCATTCATATCAGTCCCAATCCCTGTGATCTGATAATAGACGAAGTTTACAACGTTGGTCAGCCACAGGAGGATGAAGCTGCCGGAGATGGTGAAGAGTAAAACCACAGACCTCCTCCTGCTCTCCATCTCCGGGTCACTGCGCTTCTCCCCCTTGCTCTCACCCCTCAGCCCCTGACGGACCCGACTGGCCACTAAAATGTGCCGGACTGTCAGAGCGTTGAGCAGCAGGATCACAGCGAAAGGGAGGAACGGAGTTAAAACCATGTCGATCCAGTCAAATGCCACCCACCCGGGGTCAGTGTAATAACTGTCCACCGTGACACAGCCCCACGGGACATTGTCGATGGTTGTCCAGGGTTCCAGTGTGAAGTAGCGGGGAACGTTTTTCAGACACAGCAGAACGCCGGCTGTTGCGAGAACCGCAGCCGCAGTTTTCCCGGTGCAATATTTAGTTTTCAGCTTCTGGCAACAAATGGCGACAAAGCGATCAAAGGTGAAAGTGATGGTGAACCAGACAGAACAGTCTGTAGCTGCAAACTGCAGTACAAGGTTAACACTGCACACAGGGGTGATGGACAGGACACTCCAATAAAAGTAATGGGAACGGATCTGAAACAAAATGACCTCGGTGATCAGGGTGAGTAGATCGGCCGCTGCCATGGCCATCAGGTAGCGAGTGGTGCAGGTGGAGAGGCCGCACTTTCCACGGGACAGGATCACAATCGCCACTAAATTCACTGCGGAAAGAGAAGGGGAGCGGACACTGGGCATTACTGAACACGGTCTCCGGGGCTGAACACCGGCTCCACTTTCAGCTGGAGATCAGGAGTGTTGGAGTCGGTGCGCGGCTGCAGGTTTAACAATGTCAGACCCGGCTCCGACTGTGCCCGACCTGCCTGCTTCAGGGGACAGGAGATAAGGCGACGGGCGGGGTAAAGGGCGGGGAGGGAACGAGCAGCCGCCCGCTACAATAGGCGCAATGGTCCTGTCTACAGTTAACCCCGCTCACAGTCTCTGATGGGGCCGGTTTCACAGACTTAACCGTGACCGGCCGCGTTTAACCAGGGCTCTGGGAATTCGGCATCTGATGGGGACGAGGAGGGTTCCAGAGGGAAGGCAGGGACAACTTAGGATCCGGCAGCAGAGCGGCTCCGTTAATGGATTCATTCCTCAGTTCGGTAACAACACACGCCGGTAGATCCGCGGCCACTGGTTCAGGAGATCGATCCAATTATTGACCAACAGGCGGTGGAATCCGACTGTGACAGACTCCACAGTGAGATGTGTCCACAGGAGCGGGTGTTCACTCTGATCAATAACTCAGACGCAGTGAACTTCACAATGTAAACCCCTTCACAGTCACACCGTCCCGGAGAGCTGCCTGTCCCGAGCACTGGGACAACTCTGGGCAAGGTCCCACTGAAGGCAAGAACAACATTCTAGTGGGTCCCGGCAGTGGGAGAAAGAGAGGGTTAGTTTCGGCTGCCTGAAAATAAGAAAAATCACAGCGTTAATTCAAAGATATTTCAATGAGTGGATATACTTGATATACTTCACATATTCTTACACAACGATCATCAGTTGGGAATATTGTAACGCGATCAGAATCAGGTCAACACCGGTTAACAGACGGAGTTATAAAACTTGAATTGTTCTGCTCACTTACCAGGGACTCCAACGGCAGCAATGATCACATACAAGATTTTCTCCACGGCGTAATATTCCTCAAGTTTTTGACGGTGCATTTTCTCTGCCCAGCGACGTGTCCCCGTGAGCTACCGGTAATCTCTCGGAATGAAATGCCGGGGCAGAACACCCCCGGAGATTTTATACCATTTTCCGTCTCCACCGGGACAGTGAAGTTTCAACAGAGTTTAAAAAATAGATATTTTGAAATGATTCGCAAACAGATGACATCAGCCAAGTGAAATCCCTGCTGAGACAGGTCGTGATTTATTCAGGGAATTGATTGAGAAACTCCAAAGACTGGGAATTGTGGCGATACTGGGGGATGGAAATTGGGAGCGGCATTGTTCCAGCAAAGGGGATATTGGTTCAAACTCCATCTGGTCCAACTCTCCACCTCGTGTTGTTTATCTGATTTCCTTCACTCAGCAAGGCAATCCCAAATTTAAGGGACCGTCTCAATGCTTCTGGTGCCCAGTTTAAAGGTGGACTAGACAGCCTTTGTCCACGTGATGAATTAGTTCAACAGATCACATCAGACTAAAATGGCCCGTCCACTCTGTTTTAACACTCAATGTGATCGCGGCTTAACTGATTGTAACCTCAACCCCACACTCCCGGCGACCCCTAGTAAGCATTTAGTCCTTGCTTGCCTGGAATGGATCTGGCTTTGCCTTGGGACAACAACATTCTCTACCTTCATCACCTCTGAGGAGGAACGACCCAAAGACTCACGACACTCAGTGAACAGAACCATTGCCGTCTCAGAATTGTCTTAAAAGTAGAACACACGGCGAATGATGCAACATCTCTCCCTCCTCTCTTTCTCTCTCTCTCCATCTTTACTGCTATTCTCTCTCTGAACTGTTATTCTCGCCCCTACACTCTCTATTCTCCCTCTCTGTGCCGCCCGCTCTCTGCCAACCTCTCTCCCCTCCCACTCTTACTGCATCTCTCCCTCCTTCTCCCTGTATCTCTCTAATGCTTCCCTCTCCCCCTTTTGCCAACCCACTCGCTCTGAACTCCCCTCTCTCCTCATTTTTCCCACTCTCCCTTTGATCGTTCACTCTCCCTCCACCTCTTCATTCGTCTTCTCCCCTATCTCTCCCTTTTATCTTTGTACGACCTATTTCTCTATCCATTTCCCCACCTCTCCATCACTTACCATCACTTCTCTTTCCAAAGCCTTTCTTGACAAGTGCAGTTAAAACGGTTAGCCACCATGGGATGTAACAGCTGTCCCTAAACCCCCTCCCTCACGCTCGAGAAGCCCTTCCAGGTGAGACAGATGTTCACCTGCACCTCCTCTAATCTCATCTACTGCATGTGGTGTTCCAGATATGGCCTCCTTTACATCGGCGTGGTGAAATGGAGACTCGGCGACCGTTTTGTCGAACACTCACCCTCGTTCTGCTAAGGCTTGCCATATCTCCCCGTTGCAAGCCATTGTAACTCCCCCTCGGACACTGACCTTTCTGTCCTGGGCCTCCACCAGCGCCAGAGAGGTTACATTAAAACAGAAAGAACGCCGCTTCATAGTCCGCTTGGGAACCTTGCAACCTAATGGTATGAACATTAGCAAATGCCAGGTAACTAACGTGCAACTTCACGCTTTTCCCTCGCTCTATCTCTTCCTTCACGCGGACTCGCACTTGTTAATCCCCTCCACCTCCATCTTCAACCGATATTCCCTCCTCTCTCTTTATATTTCCAACCTGCTCAATCCTTATCTGGCAACTTTTATCTTTTAACCTCTGGTCTCAACCACCTAACTATTAAAACGGTATTCACCCACTCATCATTCAACTCGCTTTGTCCTGCTGTTCCAGCCTTCTCCAGCTTCACACCACAATCAGTCTGAAGAAGGGTCTCGAACCGAACTTCACCCATCCATGTCCTTGGCAGGCTTAGCCAGTTCAGCATGCCCTCTACAACTCTCACCAACTTCGACAGATGCACCATAGAAAGTATTTTATCAAGATGCATCACAGCTTGGTTTGGGAACAGCTCCATACAAGAACGCCAGAAATTGCTGCGAATTGTCCAGACCATCACACAAAGCAACCTCCCATATATTGACTCAATTTATAAACCACGCTTCCTCGGCAAGGCCAGCAGCATAATCAAGAACGAGTCGCACCATTGCCACTCCTGCTTCTCCTCTGTCCCATCAGGTAAAATGCACAGAAGTGTGAAAATGCACACCTCCAGTTTCAGGGACAGTGTCTTCCCAGCTGTTATCAGGCAACGGAATCATCCCACCACAACCAGAAAGCAGTGCTGAACTACTATCTACCTCTGTTGATCCTCGGACTATCCTCGATCGGATTTTGCAGGCTTTACCTCGCACTGGACATTATCCCCTTATCGTGTATCTATACTCTGTAAATGGCTCGACTGTAATGAAGTATTTTGTTTCCACTGACTGGGTAGCACTCAACAGTCTTTTCACGGTACCTCTGTACACGTGACAATAAACTGCACTGAACTGACATACTCAACTAGATTTCTCCAGAGGTGTAGCCTGACTCACATTGGATATTGATTGTGTGTGACAGTGTGAGTGTGCGAGTCCGTGCAAGAGTGTGCTAGCACGTGTATGCGAGTGTGAATGTGTGAGATTGTGCACATGAGTCGGTGTGTGTGCGTATGTGTTAGTGTATGCGGTTGCAGGAATTTCAATGATTCAGTGATACCTTATTATCACGGACCCAGGTAGAGTGAAATGCTTAGTTTTGCAGACAACCCGGTAACATCATGTAGAAGACCTCACCGAGGCGGTCGGTACACAAAAGTCGCCACATTTTGACGCCGACAAAGTTACAAACGTTGGCCAGATAGTTCTCTCTCCTGCCTGACGCCGCACCGCGGGTCGCCCCTTCGTTCTCGGCGGCCTTCCTCGCTCTCCAACGGTCCACCTCGCACTCTGCGGTTCCTGGCGGCTCCCACCTCGCTCCCGAGGCGCGGTTCTCATCGCCATCCGCGGTGGGCGAGCCGGGCCGACCGGGCCGACTGAAGGGCTTGGCCCCGCTCACCGGGAACACTCCCGGCCACGCTGCGCTGCGCTGCTCGACGCGAACATCCAAGGATAAACTCAATCCCAAAATGTGCGCGTGTGCATGCGGGTCTACGTGTGAGAGAGCGTTAGGGCATGTAAGAGTGCCTATATTTGTGTGTGGGTCTGTGTGTGGGTTTGTGTTTGGGTCTGTGTTTGGGTTTGTGTTTGGGTTTGTGTTTGGGTCTGTGTTTGGGTTTGTGTTTGGGTTTGTGTTTGGGTTTGTGTTTGGGTCTGTGTTTGGGTTTGTGTTTGGGTTTGTGTTTGGGTTGGTGTTTGGGTCTGTGTTTGGGTCTGTGTTTGTGTCTGTGTTTGGGTCTGTGTTTGAGTTTGTGTTTGGGTTTGGGTTTGTGTTTGGGTCTGTTGCAATAATCATGCAAAACCGCTCAAATGTTAAATGCAATTGATGCATCGCATTAGGATAACTTTGCAGGCTGCTGCAATGTTAAATGCAGTGATCGCCTTGCATTACAGTCACCTAGCTACCCCCAATGGATGTTATATGCATTAAATTAATTGCAATAATTTTGCAAAACCTCTCAAATGTTAAATGCAACAAATGCATCGCATTAGGATGACTTTTCAGGCTGCTGCAATGTTAAATGCAGTGATCGCCTTGTATTAAAGAAATATTGCAACACCCAGCGATGTGAAATGCAATAATAATCCTGCAAAACCTCTCAAATGTTAAATGCGACTAATGCATCGTATTAGGATAACTTTGCAGGCTGCTGCATTGTTAAATGCAGCGCTGGCGTTGCATTAAAGCAATATTGCAACCCCTGGGATGTTAAATGCAATAAAATTAATTGCAATAATTTTGCAAAACCTCTCAAATGTTAAATGCAACAAATGCATCGCATTAGGATGACTTTTCAGGCTGCTGCAATGTTAAATGCAGTGATCGCCTTGCATTAAAGAAATATTGCAACACCCTGCGATGTGAAATGCAATAATAATCCTGCAAAACCTCTCAAATGTTAAATGTGACTAATGCATCGTATTAGGATAACTTTGCAGGCTGCTGCATTGTTAAATGCAGCGCTGGCGTTGCATTAAAGCAATATTGCAACCCCCTGGGATGTTAAATGCAATAAAATTAATTGCAATAATTTTGCAAAACCTCTCAAATGTTAAATGCAATTAATGCAACGCATTAGAACAACTTTGCAGGCTCCTGTAATGTTAAATGCAGCGCAGGCCTTGCATTAAAGCAAAATTGAAGCTGTTCTGGGGTATTAAACGCATTAAAATCATTGTAATAATCATGCAAAATCTCTCAAATGTTCAATGCAACTAATGCATCATATTATGATAACATTGCAGATTGCTGCAAAGTTAAATGCAGTGATGGCCTTGCATTAAAGAAATATTGCAGCCTCCTGGGATGTTTAATGCAATAAAATTAATTGCAATAATCATGCAAATCCACTCAAATGTTAAATGCAACTGATGCAACGCATTAAAATCTTTATTGGTGTACGGTTCCTCCTGACATCCATCCACCCACCCACCGATCGATCAATCAATCTTTGATTAATTCTTATTATTATTAATAATATTAATTATTATTACTATAGTATTATTATTGTATTTACTACCCCCGGCACGTAGCGGAACCTCCAGAGCAGGGAGGAGACTATCCGGCATTTGGAAGTGCTTCCGGGAAGAGTGTCTGATGTGTGTGTGTCTGTGTGTGGGTGTGTGTTTGGGTCTGTGTTTGAGTCTGTATTTGGGTCTGTGTTTGGGTCTGTGTTTGGGTTTGTGTTTAGGTTTGTGTTTGGGTTTGTGTTTGGGTCTGTGTTTGGGTCTGTGTTTGGGTTTGTGTTTGGGTTTGTGTTTGGGTTTGTGTTTGGGTCTGTGTGTGGGTTTGTGTTTGGGTCCGTGTTTGGGTTTGGGTCTGTGTTTGGGTTTG
>NC_135960.1:75683236-75797135 GCF_053455715.1 Rhinoraja longicauda | reverse complement strand
CGATAGGATCTATCCGAGGACGCTGTGGAAACCGCACCACCGAGCCCGACGCTGTTTTTGACCCAAACCCTCTGTCACTCCATCACTACAGCCACACAGAGTGTCATTCCAACAGTACCGAGACACAGTGCGTCACTCCATTACTACAGCGCCACAGTGTGCCGGACAATCAGTAGCACACCACAGTGTCACTCCATCCCTGCTTCGCCACACAGTATTACTAAGTCAATACCTGCCAAAGTGCGTTAGACCACTAGTAATATGCCATAGTGTGTTACTATCTCAGCACAATCCCATTATTATTATTACCCCACAGGGTGTCAATCCATAAGTGAGACACCACCGTATGTCAGTCCATCAGTAACATACCGCTGTGTGTCAACCCATCAGTACTCTCCACTGTGTGCTAATCCATCAATACTACCCCACAGTGTGTCACTCCATCAGTACGACCGCATCGTGTGTCACTCACACAATTCACACATTCTCTCTCTCTCTCTCTCTCTCTCTCTCTCTCTCTCTCTCTCTCTCTCTCTCTCTCTCTCTCTCTCTCTCTCTCTCTCTCTCTCTCTCTCTCTCTCTCTCTCTCTCTCTCTCTCTCTCTCTCTCTCTCTCTCTCTCTCTCTCTCTCTCTCTCTCTCTCTCTCTCTCTCTCTCTCTCTCTCTCTCTCCCTCCCCTTTCTCTCCTCTCCCCCTCTATCTCCCCCCTCCCTCTCCTCTCTCTCCCACTATCCCTCCCCGTCTCTTCCCCTCTCCTCTGTCTCCCCGCTATCTCTCCCCTCATTTTTCCCCTTCTCCCTCTCCCTACACCTCTTTCTCTCCCCTTTCTCCCGTCCCTAATTCTCTTCTCCCTCTCACCACTTAACTACCCCCCTCTCACTTTTCCTTGAATTTAACACTATCCTTATTGGGGTTCGGAGGGAGCGCCGCACGGTGGGAGGGGAGGGGAGCGGAGTGGAGGGAGCGCAACACTGCGCTTGCCGATACGAGGGGAGCGGCAGGGGAGCGCAGGAGGGGGTGAGAGGAGGGAGCGCCGCACTGCGAGAGTGGAGTGGAGTGGGTGGAGGGAGCGCCGCACTGGGGGAGTGGAGTGGAGTGGAGTGGGTGACAGAAGCGCCGCAGTGCGAGAGTGGAGTGGAGTGGGTGGCGGGAGCGCCGCATTGCGAGCGTGAAGTGGAGATAAGTATAGGTGAGGGAAGACGAGGGAGATAAGGGAGCGCCGCACTGCGGGAGCGGAGGGAGGAGAGGGGGAAGCCGCACTGCGGGAGGAGAGGGGAGGGGGGGAGAGGATAGAGCGCCGCACTGCCGGTGGGAGGGGGGAGCGGAGAGGAGGGAGCGCAGCACTACCGGAGGGGAGGGGAGGTGAGTGGAGGAAGTGCAACTCAGTGGGAGGGAACACGAATGGATGGGGAGGGGAGGGAGCGCCAGACCGCGGGAGGGGGGAAGGGGAGAGGAGAGTAGCGAGCGCCCCACGACGGGAGGGGAGGGAGGGTAGGGGAAAGGAAGCAGCGCAACTCTGCGGGAGGGGAGGGGAGGGGAAAGGAGGCAGCGAAACTCTGCCCGAGGGGATACGAGGGGAAGGGGAGGGGAGAAGAGGGAGCGCCGCACTGCGGAAGCGGAGACGAGGGTGGGGAGGGGAGGGGAGAGGAGGGAGCGCCGCACTGCGGGAGGTGAGACGAGGGTGGGGAGGGGAGAGGAGGGAGAGCAACACTGCGTGAGGAGATACGAGGTGAGGGTGAGATGAGGGAGACCCGCACTGCGGGGGAGGAGGTGGAGTATAGGGAAGGGGGAGATGATGGCTGAGCAACTATGCGGAAGAGGGGGAGGAGGGAGCGCCGCACTGCGGGAGGGCGGGAAGGAGTATGGAGCGCAACGCTGCGCGAGTGGATACGCGGGGAGGGGGAGAGGAGGGAGCGCCGCACTATGGTGTGGGTGGGGGAGGGGGTCGGGGGATGTTGGATTGGGGATCATAGATCATAAAAAGAAAAATAGGTGCAGGAGGGGCAATTCGTCCCTTCGAGTCAGAACCGCCATTCAATGTGATCGTGGTTGATCATCCACAATCAGCGTCACGTTCTAATTTTCTCCATTAGCACCAAAGGAACGACGGTGAGTAATGTGGGCCTACAATTGTCGCGCTATCGTGTACCGTCTTGGCTGTAGTTCAGGAACAAACAAACAAATAAACGAGAGTTTTAAGATATGGATATTGATGATTTGGATAATGGAATTAGAAGTAAGACTAGCAAGTATGCAAATGACACCAAGCTGGATGGCAGTATGGACTGCGAAGAGGATGTTAGGAGGTTGCAGGGTGACTTGGACAAGTTGAGTGAGTGGCCAGATGCATGGCAGATGCAGTATAATAGAGATAAATAGAGACGTATCAAATTATAAAAGGACTGGACAAGCTAGATGCACGAAAAATGTTCCCAATGTTGGGGGAGTACAGACCTAGGGGCCACAGTCTAAGAATAAAGGGGACGCCATTTAAAACTGAGCTGAGAAGAAACTTGTTCACATCGAGAGTTGTGAATTTGTGGAATTCTCTGCCACAGAAGGCAGTGGAGGCCAATTGAGTGGATGAATTAAAAAGACAGTGGTATAGAGCTCTCGGGGCTAGTGGAAGCAGGTGATATGGGGAGAAGGTAAGCACGAGTTACTGATTGTGGATGATCAGCCATGATCACAAAGAATGGCGGTGCTGGCTCGAAGGGCCAAATGGTCTCCTTCTATTTTCCATGTTTCCATGTTTCTATCATGTCAAATGTAAAACAGGAGCAAGACAATGAGATCATGTCACTGTTTATCCAGACCCACCACTGATCACACTGACTACACTGATAATGTCACTGTTTATCCAGACCCTTCACTGGTCACATTGATAATGTCACTGTTTATCCAGACCCATCACTGACCACACTGATAATGTAACTGCTTATCCAGACGCATCACTGACCACACTGATAATGTCACAGCTTATCCAGACCCTTCACTGACCACACTGATAATGTCACTGCTTATCCAGACCCATCACTGACCACACTGATAATGCCACAGCTTATCCAGACCCACCACTGACCACAATGATAATGTTACAGCTTATCTAG
Organism: Rhinoraja longicauda; assembly: GCF_053455715.1. Classification (NCBI taxonomy): domain Eukaryota; kingdom Metazoa; phylum Chordata; class Chondrichthyes; order Rajiformes; family Arhynchobatidae; genus Rhinoraja; species Rhinoraja longicauda. The sequence goes on along the minus strand of NC_135960.1, from coordinate 75,794,025 downwards.
ACCCTTCACTGACTACACTGATAATGCCACTGGTTATCCAGTCCAATAACTGACCACGCTTATAATGTCACTGCTTATCCAGTCCCATCACTGACCACACTGATAACGGAACTGCTAATCCAGACCCATCATTTACCACACTGACAATGAAGCTGCTTATCCATACGCATCACCGATCACACTGATAATGCAACACAAATGGATCTCGTTCGATGATATCGTAAAACTAGTTACCCAGTTCCGTCGCACACTGCACAGGTGTATTTTAAGCAGTGACACTTTTCTCTCATGCGAACTCACAGCAGATTAATGGACATGCTTTTACGTTACATAACCAGGGCTAACCATTGAACGGAATTGGTGTACTTATAATGTTAAATGTGCGCTTAATCTAGTTTGTCTTGATGAGAATCTGTTCTACGATCCCAGGACAGGGATCCGTAGACAAGTAAGGAATATCTAACCGCACTGTGTGTGCACTAAACCTCCCGTTAATTGAGCGTTTTGCTCGTCACCGCTGACAACTCTGGACTAACTGGTGGTTGAACTTCCTGTCTGCGTCTGACACTGAACTCACATGCACCACTCCTGAACATCCAAATAAAGAAACAAATCATAATTCAACTGATGCTCTAAATACCCACCACTCCTCAATTGCACTTGAAATACCTGTGAGATTATTTAGTGTCGTTCTGGCCACCAACTCATGGAAATGATGTTCCAACGCCAGAGGCCGTGCAGAACAGATTCAGCACGGTGTTATCTGGAATGGGCAGCGTTAGTCAGAAGACATATTCAATCGGGTGGGTTTGGTTTAATTGGAGCACAGAATTCAGAGGGGTGACCTCATTGAGGGTTTTAAAATTATGATACTTCTAGAGTGTTGATGGTCACAGATATTTCGCAGGGTGGGGAGTCTAAACCCAGCGAAGCTACGTTTAACAGAGATGGGAAGCATTCAGGGAAATTTATGAGGCAATATTTCCACGATAAAAACGGTGCAATCTTTTCATAGGAGCAGATGGGTTCAGGTACAATCACAGGGCTTAAACAGCATCTGGACAGGCGCCTCATAGGAAGGCAGCGATATTGGACAAATAAAAGTAGCCGATATTAATGTAAATTGGCATCTCCGTCGGGCCGAATGGCCTGTTTCCATGCTGTTTCCATGACCATTTGACACACCACTGGAATCACCGGTTCTGTGATCTCTAATGTGCTCCAGCATCGGCCTCCCCAGTTGGAGCAACACAGACACATCACTGACCGTACAACACTGGCGATACTGTATTGGGTGGTGGCGTCACTGAAACCGTAATATACCTCGCACGTGTCCAACAGGTGCTTCACTGACCTCAAACTAAACTCTAGCCTGGAAATCCGAGGAATTAAACATCAATGGGTGTCGAATTTTCTCAAAGATGCAGATTAAACACAAAACTGATAAAAACTGCCTGTCTTACACCGAGGTCATTTAAATATGTACTTGATCATTGAAGAGTTTCCTTTAGTTTTTATGTGTACCAGATATACGCAGCAAGAAGGGGGAAATGCTCTTTTGAATAATTGATAAATAAGCGTTCAAGTATTACAGGCATTGAAGAAATCTAATGGCATGTTGGCCTTCATAACGAGAGAATTTCAGTACAGTAGCAAATAGGTCCTTCGGCAGTTGTATCGTGCCCTGTTGAGACCACATCTGCAGTTTTCGTCTCCTAATTTGAGGAAGGGCGTCCTTGCTATTGACGCAGTATGTTCACGAGGTTAATCCCTGTGACGGAGGGACTGTCATATGCGGAAAACTTGGAAAGACTACGCTTGTATTCATTGGAGTTTAGAAGGTTGAGAGAGGATATTATAGAGACGTATAAAATTATAAAAGGACTAGACAAGTAAGATGCAGGAAAAATGTTCCCAATGTTGGGGGAATCCAGAACCAGGAGAGACACAGTCTACGAATAAAGGGGAGTTAATTTAAAACTGAGGTGAGAAGAAACATCGTCACCGAGGGTGTTGTGAATTTGTGGAATTCTCTGGCACAGAAGGCAGCGGAGGCCAAATCACTGGATGGATTTAAAAGAGAGTTGGATAGCGCTCTTGGGGCGAGTGGGATTAATGGATATGGGGAGAAGGCAGGCACAGATTACTGATTGTAAATGATCAACCATGATCACAATGAATGGCGGTGCTGACTCGAATGGCCAAATGGCGTCCTGCTGCACCTATGTTCTATTTCTATGTTTCTATTACAGTCTGAGTGCGTGAGAGCTCTATCTAAACCGCTGTGCTCAGCCCAGGCGAATGAGTTGGTCATTTACTGTCAGACTGACATGGCTGCCTGAATGCACATCCAGCTATCGACTGGTCTGAAGTAGTTCACTACAAAATAAACTGCAGATTGAACAGAGCCTCGCCTTTTGTTCACCGGCTGGAACTAATATTCCCCACTGGGCGAATGTTTCGTCACAGATACTCGACTCCCGCTATCTCAGAGCTGAATCTGCGCTTTATTTTTTCTACATTTTGTATTATTCTTTCCATTGTGTACCGGAGGGATGGAATTACGCCCTCTAACCTGCGCTTATTAAGATGAAAATAAGAAATTAATGCATCTTCACCTGTCGGGGTTACCTGAGGCAGCAAGATGGAGTTCGTGCTCATTACAGATGAGACTAATTGCAACAGCAATTAAGCCTACCCGCAATATGACGGACATCGGTGGTAAACTCCTAAATTAGGGTAAGGTGCCGCTGCTGGCGAGCCGACCACGGATCAGAAACCTTAGCAAAAGCGAATGTCAGAGGTTTGTGATCCGTGTAGGCCACAAAAGAACGGGCTTCCAAAAAATAGCGGAAGTGGCGGACTGCTAAATGGAGGGCCAGGAGCTCCCTATCAAACGCACTATATTTGAGATCGGCTCGCGAGAGCTGCCGGCTGAACAACGCCAGGGGCTGCCAGCGACCATCGTCCTGCTGCTTCAAGACCCCACCCACCGCCACGTCTGAGGCGTCCATCGTCAGCGCCGTGGGGGCGGAGGAGCGCGGGTGCGCCAGCATGGTGACGTTGGCGAGGGCCTGTTTGACTGCGACAAAAGCCCTCTCTGCAGCTGCGGACCATACCAACTCGGCGGGGTTACCCGCGAGGCATTGAAAAAGGGGGCGCATGACCCGAGCTGCTGCAGGCACGAACCGGTGATAAAAGTTCACCATGCCCACGAATTCCTGCAATCCCTTGATGGTAGTAGGGCGTGGAAAAGAGCGGACCGCCTCCACCTTAGTTGGCAAAGGGGTGGCTCCGGCCGATGTAACCCGGTGACCCAAAAAATCTACCACCGACAGGCCGAATTGGCATTTGTCCGGGTGCAGAATCAGGCTGTGGTCCTGCAGCCTCTGGAATATATTGCGGCGGTGGACTAAGTGCTCCTGGACCGTACGGCTGGCAATCAAAATGTCATCGAGGTAAATGAACACGAACGGCAAACCTCGACCCACACGGTCCATGAGACGCTGGAATGCCTGAGCTGCGTTTTTAAGGCCGAAAGGCATGCGCAACCACTCAAACAACCCGAACGGAGTAATGGTAGCCGTCTTTGGGATGACCGGCGGATGGACCGGTATCTGATGATATCCCCGCACTAGATCGATCTTCGAAAAAATTGTAGCCCCCTCCAGGCTTGCTGAGAAGTCCTGTATGTGCGGAATCGGGTAGCGGTCCGGCCGTGTTGCCGCGTAAAGTCGTCGGAAATACCCACATGGTCTCCACCCGCCAGATGCTTTGGAAACCATATGCAAGGGGGAGGCCCACGGACTACTTGAAGGCCGCACAATTCCCAGCCTCTCCAAGTTCAAGAACTCCTCTCGAGTCATGGCCAGCTTTTCGGGTGGGAGGCGCCGTGCCCGGGCAAAAACCGGCGGCCCCTCGGTCGGAATGAAATGCACCACCCCATGCTTCTCGGAAGGTGCATCGAACCACTGAACGAGGAGCTGCGGGAACTCCGCTAGGACCGCATCGAACTGACCGGGGGCCGTGATGGCCTGGATCGCTGAACTGGGTGGGGCGGCGCTTGGAGGGGCCGTACGCCGGCCGAGGGCTGCACACCGTTACCGCGGACGTCAACGACCAACGAAAACGCCCATAGAATGTCCGCACCCAAAATGGCCTGGCCCACATCCGCCACGATGAAATCCCAACGGTAGGTCCTGGACCCAAAGGACAGGGACATAGTCCTTTTACCGTAAGTGCGGATGGGGCTACCGTTCACTGCAATGAGGGGCGGCCCCTTCCCCCCCGCTTGAACTTCACAGTCGGAGGGGGGCACAATACTCACAACCGCTCTCGTATCCACTAGAAACACGATCCCGGTCTCTTGGTCCGTCGCGTAGAGGCGGCAATTACGGCCAATCGAAACTGCCTCTACATTCGATCGGCCCAGGCATTTCCCGGAAACGTACACGGGGCTCTGCAGCTTCGGGCGTCACAGCCCCACCGCCGATGGAAGAAACACCAGCCGCTCCTAATCTGCCGTGTTGCTTGTGCCCGCGACCGATAAACATGTTCAGCAGCCCCTTCTTGTCTGGCAGACTGCGAAATAGCGGCCGATACGTCGCTCTCCCGGCCGCTCCCCCGACTGCCGCTGGGCCTCGAGACACGATTAACAGAGTCGTCCCGGGTGTTCCGCTCCCTGACGAGCACGTCGGCTTTCTCGGCGAACGCTACCGGGTCTTGAAACGAGACGTCGGCCAACACCAGCCTGACGTCCTGGGGTAGCTTCTCCCGAAATGCCGCTTTAAAAACCATACACGGCTGATCGTCGCCCACCAAGGTCAGCATCTCAGTCATCAACTCCGACGGCAGCCGCTGCCCCAACGCTGGTAAATGGAGTAGCTTCAGAGCCCGCTGGTTCTGGCTCCAGCCGAAAGTCTTCAGTAGGATCCTCTTGAGCCCCACGTACTGCTCCGTTTGGGGTGGACAGGTCAGATATTGACTGGCCCGCGCAGCCACCTCCGCCTGCAGACAGCTCAGCAGGTGGTGGAACTTCTCCTGGTCGCTCTCCACCTTCTTGATATGGAACTGTGATTCCACCTGCACAAACCACAGGTGCGACTGATGGGCCCAGAACGGTGGTAGGTGTACCTAGCCCGCGCTCGCGCCCACTTGCGACATTCTGCGTGTTCGCTTCAGATCTTACGTTCGGGTCACCAATGTAGTGAGTCCAAAACTAGCGTTATTATCAAAAGACTTTATTCATAGTAAAAACCGTAACAAGGCGCCACGCACTTACTTTGGACACCACTACTTAACTGCTTACATAATCTAATCTAATCTCCCCAATTTGGCGCCGGACACAACTATACCTCGCGCTCCCGCATCCCGTGACCCGTTAGCCCAACCGAGGGTTCGAGACCCCCCCGCTAATCCGTATGTCCCTACACTACCACGATTTGCGTGTTTCGCATTAAGAACTCAAGGTCCATCATAAGCAATGCTAATGCTGCGATGCACTTATCTTGTACAGACAGTGAGGGCTTTTGTGCCTCGATGTTGCAGTGTGCTGCTAATGTTCATCCACGGGAGGGAGCCATGACAATATATTGCCACTGTACATGCACTGAGGTGCGCTGTGTGTGGATGTTGCCGTGTGCTGTAGCTGTTCATCCACGGGAGGGCGCTGTGACTGTATATTGCCACTGTACATCCACTGGGGTGCGCTGTGTGTGGATGTTGCCGTGTGCTGCTGATGTTCGTCCACAGGAGAGCGATGGGACAGTCTATTGCTACTGTACATTCACTGGGGTGCGCTGTGTGAGGATGCTGCGGTGCACTGATAAAGAAGAACACTGGGTGCAAAAGTCATAGCAACAGAGTTATTGCACCAAGGCCCATCGAGTCCACTCCGACATTCCATCATGGCTCACCTATCGTTCCTATTCAACTCCATTCTCCGGCCGTCTCCCCTTAATTGTCGACTCTCTTACGAATCACGCCCACGTCCAGCTTCGATTTGAAGATACACAATGACGGTTTCTACAGCTGTCTGTGGCAGAATTCCAAAGATTTACCACCTTCTTACGAAATAAATCCCTCATCGTCTCATTTTAAATGTTTGTCCATTTATTCTGAGGCTAGTCAAAGGGTGGTGAATCTGGGGAATTCTGCCACAGACGCCTCTGGAGGCCGTCATTGGGGAATTGACAGGTTTTAAATTGGGGATTGACAGGTCCGTGATTAGTAAAAGTGTCAAAGTTGGGGTTGGGTTTGAGTGGGAAAGATAGGGCAGCCATGATCGATTAGCGGATCAGACTCAGTGAGCCTAGTGACTTACTCAAATGACGTATGAACTTATGAACTCATTACTGATTCCGGGATTGCACGGAGTCTATAGACATAGAACACATAGAAAATAGGTGCAGGAGGAGACCGTTTGGCCCTTCGAGCCAGCAACGCCACACACTGTGATCATGGCTGATCATGCACAATCAGTAACCTGTGCCTGCCTTCTCCACAAATCCCTTGATTCCGCTCGCTCCTAGAGCTCTAACACTGGTCGCTACTCAAGGATTCGACAATTGACCCGAACGACGACGTCAACACCTTTACAAATGCCATGAGAAAATGTGCGCAGAAATGCGATTCCCGACGCAGTCTCGCCATCTCTTTTTCCAGCTAATTGCTATAAGCCACGCTAGCTCTCTAGCTATCTAGCTGTCTAGATCTCAAGCCATCTAGCTGTCTAGCTATCTAGCTATGTGGCTATCTAGCCATCTCGATCTGTAGCTATCAATACAGTTATATATCTACCTGACTAGCTATCTAGCTAAGGTAGACAAAATGCTGGATTAATTCAGCGGGTCAGGCAGCATCTCAGGAGAGAATGAATGAGTGACGTTTCGGGGGTCGAGACACTTCTTCAGACTGATGTCAGCGGATGGGGCCACATCGGATGGGGCCGGACAGAGATAGGATATAGACGGAGACAGGAAGACTGGTAGGAGAACTGTGAAGGGGGAGTGGATTGAGAGGGAACGCAGGGACTATCTGAAGTTAGACAAGTCAATGTTGATACCGCTGAGGTGTAAACTACCTAAGCGAAATATGAGGTGCTGTTCCTCCAATTTGCGCTGGGCCTCACTGTGACCATGGAGGAGGCCCAGGACAAAAAAGTCAGATTGGAATGGGAGCGGGAGTTGAAATGCTTAGCCATCGGGATATCAGGTTGGTTGAGACGGACTGAGCGGAGGTGTGCAGCGAAACGATCGCCGAGCCTGCGCTTGGTGTCGCCGATTGAGAGACGTTGCCACTTGGAACAGCGGATACAGTTGATGAGGTTGGAGGATGTGCAGGTGAACCTCTGCCTCACCTGCTCGTTGCCCAACTTCCAGCTCTTGGATAATGGGGAAATCCCGTGGACAGAACGAGAACTGCTACCCAAGCGGAGAAGAACCAATCAATTGATCATTTGGGGATCATTTCTCGCAGTGGGTAGTTTCCGCATTTCCTTTTCTAAATTTGGTGCGTCTGATCGTCACTACTGCTGCTCTGGAATCTGCGGAAAATAAATGCTGTTGTGCGTTTGCTTTCTTCAGTTATTGTTCACAGCACACCAGCTGCCTGCTGAGTAGTCGGCCAGGGTTTGATTACCGGTCACCGCAGTTTGCCCAAACCATGGGCAATCCGTTAGCTTTTCCCGGTAAACCCATGAAAGCATAGAAAAATAGGTGCAGAAGGAAACCATTTGGCCCTTCGAGCCAGCAACGCCATTCATTGTGATCATATCATATCATATCATATCATATCATATATATACAGCCGGAAACAGGCCTTTTCGGCCCTCCAAGTCCGTGCCGCCCAGCGATCCCCGTACATTAACACTATCCTACACCCACTAGGGACAATTTTTTTACATTTACCCAGCCAATTAACCTACATACCTGTACGTCTTTGGAGTGTGGGAGGAAACCGAAGATCTCGGAGAAAACCCACGCAGGTCACGGGGAGAACGTACAAACTCCTTACAGTGCAGCACCCGTAGTCAGGATCGTAATCAGTAACCCGTGCCTGCCCCATATCCCTTGATTCCACTAGGCCATCGAGCTCTATCGAACATTCTTTTAAGTTCATCCAGTGAATTGGCCTCCACTGCCTTCCGTCGCAGAGAATTTCACAAATTCACATCACTCTGGGTGAAATGTTTTTTTCTCACCTCAGTTTTAAATGGCTTCCCCTTTATTCTTAGACCGTGGCCCCCTGTTGCAGGACTCCCCCAGCATTTGGGAACCTTTTTTCCTGAATCTGGTTTGTCCAGTCCTCTTATAATGTTATACGTTTCGACAAGATCCCCTCTCATCCTTCTCAATTCCAGTGAAGACAAGCCGAGTCTTCAATCTTTGCTCCTACACTCAAAACCTCTCATTATGAAGCTCAACATGCTACTAGCATTACTGCATCGTTCATATTGCAGCTTTCCACAATTAACTAGGGCAGAACTCAACATCCAGACGATATGTCCGGCCCCATCCGATGTGGCCCCATCCGCTGACATCAGTCTGAAGAAGTGTCGCCAGTGTCGTCAGTCTGTTCCCCACCCTCCCCCTCTCTATTTCTCTCTGTGGAATCATTCTCCTCACTTACCATTTGTTCCGTCAGGACCTTCATCATGTCCTCCCGAACAGACAGACGGAACATCTCGTTCCGACCCTCAATCATACGCTATGCTACACAGCACATTCCATGTTCCCCCTTCCTGTCCCCATTATAGCTTCACCTATTTTATAATAATTTAGCTCCCTGTGCTCGACCTCACTGGGAATCGGGCCGCAACGTCGAATGAGACCTGTTGCTTTCACAGACCTGCTTGATCAGCTGAGTTCCTCCAGCGTTCTGTTGCAGGATTCCAGATTCTGTATCTCCATTCCCTTGATACAAAACTTTTTGTCTGTGTTGGTGGAAGATATTTGTTTTCCTCTTCCATCACCTATTGATCACTGGCCTTTGCCACAGTCTAAACTTAGTTTAGAGATACAGCGCGTAAAACAAACCATCCTTAGAACCGATCACAAAACTTCACACTTTTTTTCCTGTGCATTCTATTGACGGTACTGGGATTATACACTCAACTGCTCAAATTAAGGGCATAATTTAGAAACCAACCGCACTTGCTTAAAAATAACATTTTATATCAAAGATTCAATTTGTCAACTTTTGCGAGCTGTGCGAAGTTCTATTTTTAGTTCCTCAGACACGGAAGCGCTGACTCCCATTTTAGTTCCATCCCGTGTGAACAATTCCTGGGCGTTGCGCAACTTCTAGCTTTTGGGTTATGGGGACACCCCGTGGACAGAACCAGAACTGCTACCCAGCAGTCAATCAATTGATCATTTGCGGATAATTTCTCGCAGTGGGTAGTTTCCGCATTTCCTTTTCTAAAGTTGGTGCCTCTGATCGTCACTACTGCTGCTCTGGAATCTGGGGAAAATAAATGCTGTTGTGCGTTTGCTTTCTTCAGTTATTGCTCACAGCACACCAGCTGCCTGCTGAGCAGTCGGCCAGAGTTCGATTACCGGTCACCGCAGTTTGCCCAAACCATGGGCAATCCGCCTCCATGGAGCAGCGGAGATATCGTTCAGATCGCAATCAGCACACATTAATAAAAAGCAAGAATTTTTAATTGAGTTAAGTAGGTTCCATGGCCAATTAGAACTCACTGTGAGCTGGTCCCTGGATCCGGGATGGAATTCTCCACCCGTCAGCTTTTCCCGGTAAACCCATGAAAGCATAGAAAAATAGGTGCAGGAGGAAGCCATTTAAATGGCTTTCCCTTTATTCTTAGACTTTGGCCCCTGTTTCTGGACTCCCCCAACATTTGGTATTTTTTTCCTGTATCTGGCTTGTCCAGTCCATTCATAATGTTATACGTTTCTATAACATTGGCAGTTGTATCATCGATGAAATCAGCAGTAGCAGCAGCAATCAGCAGTAGCAGCAGCAATCAGCAGTAGCAGCAGCAATCAGCAGTAGCAGCAGCAGCAATCAGCAGTAGTAGCAGCAGCAATCAGCAGTAGTAGCAGCAATCAGCAGTAGCAGAGTAAGCAATCAGCAGTAGCAGCAGCAGCAATCAGCAATCAGCAGTAGCAGCAGCAGCAATCAGCAGTAGCAGCAGCAGCAGCAGCAATCAGCAGTAGCAGCAGCAGCAAGCAGCAGTAGCAGCAGCAAGCAGCAGCAGTAGCAAGCAGCACCAAGCTGTGTTGCTTGGGAAGTAGTGTGTGGGGATTGTGTGGGGATTGTGTGGGGATTGTGTGTGGATTGTGTGGGGATTGTGTGGGGATTGTTTGGGGATTGTGTGGGGATAGTGTGGGGATAGTAAGGAGTAAGACCTGTGTGATCTCCCGGACTAGTTTCGATCGCCTAGCTTGGGGTCGGAGAGGAATTTCCCGGATTTTTTCCCAAATTGGCCTGGGTTTTTTATCCGGTTTTTCGCCTCTCCCAGGAGATCACTCAGTTCTTTTGGGTGGGCGGTTGGAGCGGTTGGAGTAGCGGCCGGGCGGTAGGTTTAGTAACCGAGCGCGGGGCTTTGTTTGGAGAGTATGACTGCCAGGGCAGTTTTTTGTTCTGGGTGTCAGATGTGGGGAATCTGGGAGTCTGATAGTCTTCCAGACATCCACATCTGCGCCAGGTGTGACGAGATGGGGCTCCTAAGGGACCGTATTAGGAACCTGGAGCGGCAGATTGATGACCTCCGTCTGATCAGGGAGAGTGAGGAGGTTATAGATAGGAGTTACAGGGAGGTGGTCACTCCTAGACCACGGGAGGTAGACAAGTGGGTCACTGTTAGGAGGGGCAAGGAACAGAGGCAGGGACTAGGGAGTACCCCGGTGGCTGTACCCCTTGGAAATAAGTACTCCTGTTTAAGTACTGTTCGGGGGGACAGCCTACCTGGGGGCAACGACGGTGCCCGGGCCTCTGGCAAGGAGTCCGGCCCTGTTGCTCAGAAGGGTAGGGAAAGGAAGAGGAGAGCAGTAGTAATAGGGGACTCTATAGTGAGGGGGTCAGATAGGCGTTTCTGTGGACGCAGTCGGGAGACCCGGATGGTGGTTTGCCTCCCTGGTGCCGGTGTCCGGGATGTGTCAGAGCGTGTCCAGGATATCCTGAAAGGGGAGGGAGAGGAGCCAGAGGTCGTGGTACATATAGGTACCAACAATATAGGTAGGATAAGGGAAGAGGTCCTGAAAGGAGAATTCAGGGGGCTAGGAAGAGAGTTAAAAAAAAGGACTTCCAAAGTAATAATCTCAGGCTTACTGCCAGTGCCACGCGATAGTGAGAATAGGAATGGAGTGAGGTGGAGGATAAATACGTGGCTGAGGAACTGGTGCAGGGAGCAGGGTTTCAAGTTTCTGGATCATTGGGACCTCTTCTGGGGGAAGTATGACCTGTACAAAAAGGACGGGTTGCATCTGAACCCGAGGGGAACCAATATCCTGGCGGGGAGATTTGCTAAAATAACTGCGGAGACTTTAAACTAGTACGGTTGGGGGGAGGGACTCAAACACAGATAGCTAATAGGCAGTGTGTGAGGCAGGAGGCAGAAAAGGGAAACACTCAGACCCAATATGTAGGAGAGAAAGAAGGGAAAAGAAATAAACTGAGAATAAGAAATGATGGGTCCCTTAAATGTGTATATTTTAATGCTAGGAGCATTGTAAGAAAGGTGGATGAGCTTAGAGCCTGGATTGACATCTGGAAGTATGATGTTGTGGCGATCAGTGAAACATGGTTGCAGGAGGGTTGCGATTGGCAATTAAATATGCCAGGATTTCATTGTTTCAGATGTGATAGAATCGGAGGGGCAAGAGGTGGGGGTGTTGCATTGCTTGTCAGGGAGGATATCACAGCAGTGCTTTGGCAGGACAGACTAGAAGGCTCGATTAAGGAGGCTGTTTGGGTGGAACTCAGAAATGAGAAAGGTTTAGCAACACTTATAGGGGTGTATTATAGACCGCCAAATAGGGAACGAGAATTGGAAGAGCAAATATGTAAGGAGATAGCAGATATTAGTAGTAAGCACAGAGTGGTGATTGTGGGTGATTTCAATTTTCCGTATATAGACTGGGAATCACATTCTGTTAAAGGGCTGGATGGTTTGGAGTTTGTAAAATGTGTGCAGGATAGTTTTTTGCAGCAATACGTAGAGGTGCCTACCAGAGAAGGGGCAGTGTTGGACCTCCTGTTAGGAAATGAGATGGGTCAGGTGACGGAGGTATGTGTTGAGGAGCACTTTGGGTCTAGTGATCATAATGCCATTAGTTTCAATATCATTATGGAGAAGGTCAAATCTGGACCAAGGGTTGAGATTTTGGATTGGAGAAAGGCTAATTTTGAGGAGATGAGAAAGGATTTAAAAGGAGTGAAATGGAAATTGTTGTTTTATGAAAAGGATATAATAGAGAAATGGAGGATATTTAAAGGTGAAATTTTGAGAGTACAGAGTCTTTATGTCCCTGTTCGGTGGAAAGGAAAGAATAATAATTTGAAAGAGCCGTGGTTTTCCAGGGAAATTGGACACTTGGTTCGGAAAAAGAGGGAGATATACAATAAATATAAGCGGCAGGGAGTAAATGAGGTTCTTGAGGAATATAAAGAATGTAAAAGGAATCTTAAGAAGGAAATTAGAAAAGCGAAAAAAAGATATGAGGCTGCTTTGGCAAGTAATGTAAAAGTAAACCCCAAGGGGTTCTACAGATATGTCAATAGCAAAAGGATAGTGAGGGATAAAATTGGTCCATTAGAGAGTCAGAGTGGACAGCTATGTGCTGAGCCGGAAGAAATGGGGGAGATATTAAACAATTTCTTTTCTTCGGTATTTACCGAGGAGAAGGATATTGAATTATGTGAGGTAAGCGAAACAAGTAGAGTAGTGATGGAAATTAGGAGGATTAAAGAAGAGGAGGTACGGACACTTTTGAAGAATATAAAAGTGGATAAGTCTCCAGGTCCTGATAGGATATTCCCTAGGACATTGAGGGAAGTTAGTGCAGAAATAGCAGGGGCTATGACGGAAATATTTCAAACGTCATTAGAAACAGGGATGGTGCCGGAAGATTGGCGCATTGCGCATGTTGTGCCGTTGTTTAAAAAAGGTTCTAAAAGTAAACCTAGCAATTATAGACCTATTAGTTTGACGTCTGTGGTGGGAAAATTAATGGAAAAGATACTTAGGGACAATATATATAATTATTTGGATAATCAAGGCCTGATTAGAAACAGTCAACATGGATTTGTGCCTGGAAGGTCATGTTTGACTAATCTTCTTGAATTTTTTGAAGAGGTTACCAGGGAAATTGATAAGGGCAAGGCTGTGGATGTTGTCTATATGGACTTCAGTAAGGCATTTGACAAGGTTCCACATGGAAGGTTGATTAAGAAGGTTAAATCGTTGGGTATTAATAGTGAGGTTGCAAGATGGATTCAACAATGGCTGAATGGGAGATACCAGAGGGTAACGGTTGACAATTGTATGTCAGGTTGGAGGCCAGTGTCTAGTGGAGTGCCCCAAGGATCTGTGTTGGGTCCACTGTTGTTTGTCATTTACATTAATGATCTGGATGATTGTGTGGCAAATTGGATTAGTAAATATGCAGATGATACTAAGATAGGTGGAGTAGTTGATAGTGAGGTAGATTTTCAAAGTTTACAGAGAGCCTTGGGCCTTTTGGAAGGGTGGGCTGAAAGATGGCAGATGGAGTTTAATAATAATAATAATAATAATATTCATTTATTGTCATTGCAACGAGTACAACGAAATTAAAAAATAGCCAATCCTGACGGTGCGTACAAACATATATGCAATAAATGCAATAACAAATAAATACATAAATACAATTAAATACAATTATCTTAAGTACAAGATTTTTTAACGGTGTTGCCTAGTGCAAAGGTAGTGTTCAGTTCTCGTATGGCCCTGGGGTAAAAACTGTTCTTAAGTCTGTTTGTTCGGGATTTGATCGACCTGAAACGTCGACCAGAGGGCAGATGAACAAACAGACGGTGGCCGGGGTGGGATGGATCTTTTATTATTTTGCCTGCTCTACTGAGGCAGCGTAGGCTGAACAGGTGCTCCAGGGAGGGCAGTGAGCAGCCGATGATCTTCTGGGCCGTCGTGATGACCCTCTGAAGGGCCTTCCTGTCCTTTTCTGAGCAGCTGGCATACCATGTGGTTATACAGTATGCCAGCACACTCTCGATGGAGCAGCGATAGAAAGACAACAGGAGCTTCTCCTGCAGGTTGGTTTTCCTGAGGATCCTCAGGAAGTGGAGTCTCTGCTGTGCCTTCTTTACTGTGGTGATGGTGTTGGTAGACCAGGTAAGATCCTCTGCGATGTGCGTACCCAGGAACCTGAAAGCTGGTACCCTTTCCACACAGACCCCATTGATGTAGAGTGGGTCGTAATCTCCACTGGTTTTTCTAAAGTCAATTATAAGTTCCTTTGTTTTGGAGGAGTTCAGGACCAGATTGTTCACTGAACACCATGCTGCCAGCCTTTGGATTTCATCCCTATAGGCTGTCTCATCTCCTTCTGAGATGAGTCCAACCACAGTCGTGTCATCCGCGAACTTGATGATGGCGTTGGTGGGATGGGTGGGGGCGCAGTCGTGAGTGTAGAGGGAGTAAAGGATGGGGCTCAACACACAGCCCTGTGGTGAGCCGGTGCTCAGTGTAGTGGTGGAGGAGAGGTGAGGGCCTATTTTGACGGTCTGGGGGCGGTTGGTCAGGAAGTCCTTGATCCATTGGCAGATGGTTTGGGAAAATCCAAGGTCGGAAAGTTTGGTGACCAGTCTGCTCGGGATGACCGTGTTAAAGGCAGAGCTGAAGTCGAGGAAGAGCATCCTCACATAGCTCCCCTGGTGTTCAAGGTGGGTCAGTGCAGTGTGAAGAGCAGTGTCGATCGCATCCCCTGTAGACCTATTTGCTCTGTAGGCAAACTGGTGTGGGTCGAAGGTGGGTGGGAGGCTGGCTTTGATGTGCTGCAGGACCAGTCTCTCGAAGCACTTTGTGATGACCGGTGTGAGTGCTACCGGACGGTAGTCGTTAAGACCGCTGATGACAGACTTTTTCGGCAGTGGGATGATTGTGGCGGACTTCAGGCAGGGAGGGATGGTGGATTTTAAAAGGGACAGGTTGAAGATTTTTGTGAAGACCTCAGATAATTGGTCTGCACATTCCCTCAGCACTCTGCCCGTCACACCATCGGGGCCTGCAGCTTTCCTGGGATTCACTGCTCTGAGCACGCGCTTCACATCATACTCCTGCACAGTGAAGGTGTTGCTGTCAGGTGCTGGAGAGGGTGTTATGTCTGCCACTGTAGCTTTCACCTCGAAACGAGCAAAGAAACAGTTAAGTTCCTCTGCCAGCGAGGCGTCGCCGTCGGCAGTCGTGCGGTTGCTGGTCTTGTAGTTGGTGATGTGCCGGATGCCTTGCCATACCCGCCGTGGGTCGTTGTTGGAAAAGTGGTCCTCAATCTTCCTCTTGTAGGACGCTTTGGCATCCTTGATGCCTCTCTTCAGGTTGGTTCTAGCAGCACTGTATAGAGCTCTATCACTAGACCTGAAGGCGGTGTTACGGTCCTTGAGGAGAGACCTGACATCCTTTGTCATCCAGGGTTTTTGATTGGGATACAACCGGATACGTTTGTCGACGGTGACATTGTCAACACAGTTTTGGATGTAGCAAAGTACAGTTGATGTGTACTCCTCCAAGTCCTGATCCTCAAAAATATTCCAGTTGGTCCTTTCGAAGCAATCCTGCAGCTGCGAGGAAGCTCCTTCAGGTCATGTCTTAACAGTCTTTATGGTGACTGGAGCTTTCCTCCTGAGTGGGGTGTATGCTGGAGTTAGGAATATGGACAGGTGATCTGACTGCCCCAGGTGTGGTAGTGGTGCTGACCTGAAACCCTTCTTAATATTTGAGTAAACCTTGTCTAGTGTGTTTTTCCCCCTGGTAGCACATCTTATGTGTTGTTCAAGTTTCGGGAGAACTGACTTTAGGTCTGCATGGTTGAAGTCCCCGGCTATGATGTGGGCTGCTTCTGGATATGTGCTCTGTTGTGAGTTTATTGCACCGAGCAGGTAGCCTAAAGCTGTGCCAGCGTTAGCATTCGGTGGGATGTAGACTGCTGTTACTATAACCCCTGTAAATTCGCGAGGAAGGTACAAAGGCCTGCATTTAACTGTTAGGGACTCCAGATCAGGAGAACAGTGGCTATCTATGATTTGGATGTTAGTGCACCAGCTGTTGTGCACGTAAATGCATAACCCCCCCCCCCCCTTGCTCTTACCGGAGTCGATGTTTCTGTCCCAACGAAACGCTGTACGCCCGGCTAACTCAATGGCTCCGTCTGGGATAAGTGGATGAAGCCATGTCTCTGTTACTAAGAGAATGCAACAGTCCTCCACGAGTTTGTTTGCTGATATCTGTAGTTTTAGTTCGTCCATTTTGTTGATGATGGATCTGGCGTTGGTGAGAAACATGCTGGGTAGCGGTGGTTTGTGTGGCTGTCTCTTTAGCTTGGCAAGTATACCGGACCGGCATCCTCGCTTTTGCTTCCTGTTTCTCCTCCGCCTGCGACGCCTGTTCGCGCCGACAACTATCCACGGAGCGCCCGGTGTCCTGGC
This sequence comes from Rhinoraja longicauda, assembly GCF_053455715.1. Lineage (NCBI taxonomy): Eukaryota > Metazoa > Chordata > Chondrichthyes > Rajiformes > Arhynchobatidae > Rhinoraja > Rhinoraja longicauda. Next base: position 75,777,363 of record NC_135960.1, on the reverse strand, counting down.
TATCTCTTCCGGTATATTTCGCGGGTGTGGAAATTCGCGCACAAGGTCCCGATTGCACTGGAATCCTATGATCAGAAGATCCTTTCGGTTGTAGGTAGGATTTGCCTGATTTTCCTGATTTTCATGACTAAAATTGACTAACAGACATAACACAGATAACACACATAAAACGCACCGAAAGGGAGAGCTGTGAGCCGCTGCGTCCGTGCGCGCCGCCATCTTACAGTATAAGGGGTCGGCCATTTAATGCTGATAAGTGTGAGGTGCTGCATTTTGGTAGGACAAATCAAAATAGGACGTACAGGGTAAATGGTAGGGAATTGAGGAATGCAGTGGAACAGAGGGATCTGGGAATAACTGTGCATTGTTCCCTGAAGGTGGAATCTCATGTGGATAGGGTGGTGAAGAAGGCGTTTGGTATGCTTGCCTTTATAAATCAGAGCATCGAGTATAGAAGTTGGGATGTAATGTTGAAATTGTACAGGGCATTGGTGAGGCCGAATCTGGAGTATGGTGTGCAGTTCTGGTCGCCAAATTATAGGAAGGATGTCGACAAAATGGAGAGGGTACAGAGGAGATTTACTAGAATGTTGCCTGGGTTTCAGCACTTAGGCTACAGAGAGAGGTTGAACAGGTTGGGTCTTTATTCTTTGGAGCGTAGAAGGTTGAGGGGGGACTTCATAGAGGTTTTTAAAATTTTGAGAGGGACGGACAGAGTTGACGTGGGTAGGCTTTTCCCTTTGAGAGTGGGGAAGATTCCAACAAGGGGACATAGCTTCAGAATTGAGGGACAAAGGTTTAGGGGTAACATGAGGGGGAATTTCTTTACTCAGAGGGTTGTGGTTGTATGGAATGGACTTCCGGTGGAAGTGGTGGAGGCTGGCTCGATTTTATTATTTAAGAGTAAATTCGATAGGTATATGGATAGGAGGGGATTGGAGGGTTATTGTCTGAGTGCAGGTAGATGAGACTAGGTCAGGGAGAATGGTCGGCGTGGACTGGTAGGGCCGGACAGGCCTGTTTCCATGCTGTAGTTGTTATATGTTATATGTTATAAGATCCCCTATCATCCTTCTAAATTCCAATGAAAACAAGCTCAGTCTTCAATCTTTGCTCATACGACAGTCCCGCCATCCCGGGGATTTTCCTCCGTAACCTATGCTGCACATGCCTTAGCAGCAAGGATGTCCTTCCTTAAATTAGGAGAGCAAAACTGCACACAATTCTCCAGATGTGATCTAACCAGGGCCCTATACAACTGCAGAAGGACCGCTTTGCTCCTATACTTATTGCAGTTCCCACAATTAACTAGCGCAGAACACAACATTCAGACAATATGTTCACACCCAGTGTCGTTAGTCTGTCCCCCATCCTCCCTCTGTCTATTTCTCTCTGTGAAATCTTTCTCCTCACATCCCATTTGTTCCGTCAGGACCTTCATCATGTCCTCCCGAACAGATAGACGGAGCATCTCATTCCGTCCCTCAGTCATATGCTATGCTACACAGCACATTCCATGTTCTCCCTACCTGTCCCCATTATAGCTTAACCTACTTTATATTAATTCCGCTCCCTGTGCACGACCTCACTGGGAATTGGGCCGCAACGTCGAATGAGACCTGTTGCTTTCCTGCGTTCTGTTGCAGGATTCCAGATTCTCTATCTCTATTCTCTTTTGATACAAAACTTATTTTTCTGTGTTGGTGGAAGATATTTGTTCATTCAGGGGAAGGTCCTTATATATGGTAATTACGGGAGAGCATCGGTAAATGGTCAATTACGGGAGGGCACCAGGAAATGGGGATTTGTGGGTGCACTGTTATTGAAGTATGGCGTGTGGATAAACTACAAATATGAAATTAGCGGAGGGAAACTGTAAATGTGGAAATAGGGGAGTGCGCCTGCAAATGGGAAGTCAGGAGAAGGCAAACCTACGTAGAATTAGGGGAGGGTCCTGCCTGTTTCCGTAAATGTCCCTACTTCTATCTGTGAGTATTCATGTCTCTATCTTTCTATGTTTTCCCGTCTCTGTCTGCTGGTGTTCCTACCTCTATGTGTGCTTCTGATGGACTCCATCAAAGAACTTGATAGAGGTTTTTAAAATTTTAAGAGGGACGGACAGAGTTCACGCGGGTAGGCTTTTCCCTTGAGAGTGCGGAAGATTCCAACAAGGGGACATAACTTTAGAATTGAGGGACAAAAGTTTAGGGGTAACATGAAGGGTAATTTCTTTACTCAGAGGGTGGTGACTGTATGGAATGTGCTTCCGGTGGAAGTGGTGGAGGCAGGCTCGATTTTATTATTTAAGAGTAAATTGGATAGGTATATGGATGAGAGGGGATTGGAGGGTTATGGTCTGAGAGTAGGTAGATGAGACTAGGTCAGAGAGAGTGGTCGGCGTGGACTGGTAGGGCCGAACGGGCCTGTTTCCGTGCTGTAATTGTTATATGGTTATATGGTTATATGGTGTGTAAGAAGATACACACAGGAACATACGTCCATCCATCCTTGTAAATAAACAATACAATAACCAAACTGGAGCTAGGAACATTACTCAGCATTGACCTGTTCCACTGTGTCCCCTCAGTGCATTCTATGTGTTCCCACGTCCAGGCTCGCCTAATCCATCCTGTTGGGATTGTTCCATGTCGCCCTGTCCCTCGGCCACATTTCTGGAAATCTGACAACCGAGCTATGCTTCTGCTCCCTGCCAACAAGCAGCAACAATTGAAGCAGGAGGATCCGATGCAGAGAGTTGGAAAAAGCTGGTCAACGGACGCGGATGCCATCTTACGCGACTGCTTTAAGACAGTAGACTGGTCCATGGTCAGGGATTCTGCAGCTAACCTGAACGAGTGCGCCTCTGCCGTGACTGACTTCATCAACAAGTGAGTGGAAGACTGTGTGCCGCCGAAGTCAACCCGAGTGCTCCCCAATCGGAAACCATGGATGTACATTCACAGGTCCGATGCACAAAAGTCAAACTATCCCAAGCGGTCCAAGGAGCCACGCTATGGTCTCCGCAAAGCCATCAAGGATGCCAAGAGGCAATACCGGTTCAAACTTGCATCCCAATAGAATCTCTGGGTCACACACGGAGAATGTGGCACGGTCTGATTAAGATAACTGGATGCAAAGAATGTTCAGCAACATCATTGGTGATGTGCAAGCCAAACAGATTAACTGAATACTTTCTATGCCCGCTTCGAGCTGAAGGACAACAGGGCGGTGACACCTGGCTCTTCAGACTACATTGTACCTATCCCCAGGGTGGCTGTTGCTGATGTTAGAGCGGCCTTCCTGTGGGTAAACCCACGAAAAGCAACAGGTCCAGACGGTGTTCCTGGCCGTGTATTTAGAAGCTGCGCGGAACAGCTAACACGTGTATTCGCGTACATTTTTATTCTCTCCCTACTCCGAGCTCAGGTACACAGCTGCATCGAGAAGACTACTATCATTTTGGTGCCGAAGAAACGCAAGACCTCAAGTTTAAACGATTACCGAACAGTGGCCTTGGCATTCACCATCATGAAATGCTTTGGGAGGCTTGTTATGGAACGCATTGAATCTAGTCTACCCAGAGGCCTTGGCCCACTGCAGTTCGCCTACCGCCACAACAAGTCCACAGACGATGACATCGCCCTCTCCCTACACATCCCCAGATCACCTGGATAAGAGAGGCACCCACCTAAGACTCCTATTTAGAGATTAAGGTTCTGCCTTAAATTGCACTGTATCATCCATCTTAGTCTATGATTTCCAATTAATAAATCCCATTTACCAGCACATGCTCCATTGACTATACTGCTTTGTCGTGATCTCATTTTAATATCGCGATACGTATCTTCAATTCGGTGCATAGATTGAAGTCATGATTTATCCCTCGAAAAAAGGGGCGTTCGAAGGACCGACAGTTGACCAGATCGTCTACCTTGCCGCCTTCACGATAGTACGGTCCCTACTCCATGTCGAATAGTTGTCTATGGAACAGATGCGCCACCATACTGCGAATTATGTTCTACATTCCGTATCTTCCCTTTGCTTTATCTATTGTTATTGAGTTTGAACTGATAATATCTGTTTAGCGTATTTAATCTCTTTGGATCGCGTGTAAAGCAACGTTATCTGTGCGCCTCGATACACGTGGTAATAATAAACCTGGCCCTGAAACCTGAATCACAATGCACCTTTCAACTTATTTTTTTTTTACATTTGCAAACCAAGGAGGCCTCATAGCTAATAGAAGCATTGTATCATTAATCCTTTTACCAATGCACATCGGCACAGTTTAATACGAATTTTACATCGGGGGTCAATGAACGATTTGGGTTCGTACAGATCTCTAGTTCTCCAATTGTAAAGATGCAGCTCAAAGTAGAACGGCGGATCGGAATTATGCAAGGTGGCTTGAGCAAATATTGTTAATTATTCCAAATACCCGGACAAATCGGGGTTTGGTAGAAATAATAAAACTACATTCAGAAAGATATTCTGTATCATGAACTATATTCTTCATTCTGTATTTCCCCTCCACCCGATCTATTGCACTTGGCTTTACACTGATTATTTTTGTGTGTGGAATATTTGAACTGAGTGAATAGCATGCAAAAGAAAGCTTTCCACTGCACCTCGTTGCATGTGATAATAATAAACCCAACCTGACCAGATGACCTGAGATAAAGAACAACTCTAGTCAGACCGGGAATGTTCGTACTGCGATGCTCACTGACATTGTCTACGAGACACATAAATGGACTGTTGGACACATGCAAAGAGAAGGTGGAGCCTGGGGACGGGTTTAAGAAAACAAAAGAAATGCTGATACCGTGTTGCGGGCCATCTTAATTCCCCCGCATCTGAAATACAAGAGGAAGTCGGATATACTCAGACGACAGAAGACATCCACGGAGAGAAGGAATATATGTTATTTCAGAAGTTAATGATCTCAACAAAACTCCGGTATTGACGAAAAATATGCAGTATGGTATCAATTTTCAAAACAAAAGCACGCCATCATCGGTGCTGCTCGCCGGCGCACCTGAATATTGATGCAGAATTAGTTCCTGCTCAACATTTATTGCGCAACAGTTACCTAGTTATTTCTTGCTACTGTCTAATTGGCGTCTGCATTTCCAAACGGTCTGGCTGTAGAACACTTCCCAACGAACTCCTCCGACTACGCGTCCCATGTACCCACCACCGTTGAAGTGTAAATTCCTCCCTTCAGTTTCCTGTGAATCTAGCCACTCTGACGTGGAGTGGCGACTGATGCGGCACACAAACGAAAACAAAAAGACAATTGTCATGTCTCTCGTTAACCTTGGAAAAGTACAGTGACAAGCGTATTGTCCCGTTGCATAGCTGCTTCGATTGGGAACAACTCTGCCAAGACAGCGAGAAATTGCAGAGGGTTGTAAATATCACAGAGACCAAACCACTCATATTATCCATCTACACTCCACGCTGCATAACATTATCCAAACACCCAACATAATCAAAGACTTGGCCAATCCCGCTCAGTTCTTCTTTCCCCTACTCCAATCCGGCAAATGTAGAGATGATTGAAAGCCCGCATCTCCAAACTTAGGAATAATTTCATTCTCTGCTCTATTTGGCTTATGAACGTTCCCTCCATAGGCTAGGGTACTATTAAATTCCCTCTACCCCATTATGGACATGGAACTTCGAAAATAGCGAAAATTAGTCACCTATTTATCTCTTACTACTTTCGGGATGTCAGTTATATTTCCAAACGTTGTGACATTACAAATGCCAGCTTCGAATCAACATATCTCAACGAACTCCTCTGATAGCTCGTTCTGTGCACAGATCGCCGTCTGAGTATAAAGTCTTCCCGTCAGGTTCCTTGTAAATCTTCCTTTCCCACCATAAACCTATGATCTCTGTTTTTTTATTCCCCTTGTTGGGCAAAAGACTGCGCATTCACCCAATCTGTTCCCCTTATACACCTATATAGCTCCTCTCAGCTTCCTGCGCTCCAAGGAATAACGTCCTAGTCTCTACCTATAGCTCGGCCCATACAAAAAACGGCAGCGAAGCCCTGCTCCAACTACTGACGGTAATACCACAAACGGAGCAACGTGCACACACTGGACAGGGTCAGAGTGTAGCACAGTAGAGAAACTGGCCAAGCACCTATCTATGTCTATGCTATCCATTTACTAAATAGCATTTATTCGCAACTCATCCGCAGAATATTATGCCCTGACACTATATATTTAAGGAAGGCAGTCCTTACTTAAAATACGACGTGGAGACTGAAGTTGAGCTTTATCTCTCGGATGAAGGAGCTGCCAAATGAACCACAATTGATCACATCATCTACGCTGTGCAGTTTGGAAGAATACAAGTGAATTGATTGACATTGTAAATGTAGGAGTCTGCGAGGCCTGGACTGGATAGATGTTGAAAGCAATGTACAACCGATATATAGGTGTTGACTTCCGGATACAAGTTACAGAGTGACTTGTGATGAGAAGTAATTTACGCTTGCAAAAAGATATGAACCTCCACGACCCTGTACACCATAAAATTAGTGATGACAACTCATTACGTTAAAACAGGGCTGGAGCGAATGTGTTCGTAGCCATAAGCAAGTAAAAACCAATGTTATGGATTAGTACAAGTCCAAGATCAGTTCCCGTTTAATATTGAAAATGGGAATAGCCTCGGTCTTTAAATTACGCATTCAGCAGTGTACCTCTATAGGATAGAGGGTGGAGTTTCTATTATCTCCATACGCCGGGACAGAGGTATCTTCCCCTACTCTACCCCTGAATGCTCGATTCTATGACCAACAGTCCTCAGTCCGTGTGGGCAGGTTACACTTCCTCCAGGATAACACCGGAGCCCTGCAAGGATTCGTTTTCAGTCCACTGCTATACCTCCTTTACCTGGAGTACAGGCCCAAATCTGTACCAATTGTATGGAATTGAAAATAGTTAAGAACAAGTTGCATGCGTTACACCAACCAACAATCTGTCGCGTGGCAAGCACTTTGATGCGACATCCAAGGAGGCACACTAACGCCTCTTCTACAGGTGGAGTCTGAGGAAATGCTGTATGTCAACATTAACTTTTACAGTGTAGTAGGGAAGTACCGTGGACTGCAGACTGTCGGGTTAGACCATATTTTGGATCGGGTACAAGTCTGTCTAGCCGGCGAGAAATTGCAGGGAGAAATAAATGTAGGTTACTACATCACACGGACCAGACGTTCTACCATTGACTCCATCTGCACATCACGCTGCATCGAAAAGAAAACGGCCAACGTAATCGAAGAATTGTCCAAACCTGTCCGTTCTTCTTTCCCCTACTCAAGTCATGTACAAGGTGTAGAGGCTTTTAAGCGGCGAACACTACCGGATAAAGGTGTTTATTCACAAAATGCTGGATTAATTCAGCAGGTCAGGCAGCATCTCAGGAGAGAAGGAATGAGTGACGTTTCGTGCAGACCCTTCTTCAGACTGATGACAGGGGGCGGGACAAAGGAATGATATAGGTGGAGACAGGAAGATAGAGGGAGAACTGGGAAGGGGAGGGGAAGAGAGGGACAGAGAAACTATCTAAAGTTGGAGAAGTCAATGTTCATACCGCTGGGCTGCAAGCTGCCCAAGCGAAATATGAGGTGCTGTTTCTCCAATTTCCGGTGGGCCTCACTATGGCACTGGAGGAGGCCCATTACAGAAAGGTCAGACTGGGAGTGGGAGGGGGAGTTGAAGTGCTCAGCCACCGGGAGATCAGTTTGGTTAAGGCGGAGTGAGTGAAGCTGTTGAGCGAAATGAATGCCGAGCCTGCGTTTGGTTTCGTCGATGTAAAGAAGTTGACATCTAGAGTAGCGGATACAATAGATGAGGTTGGAGGAGGTGCAGGTAAACCTCTGTCTCGCCTGGAAAGACTGTTTGGGTCTTTGGATGGAGTTGATGGGGAGGTAAAGGGACAGGTGTTGCATCTCGTGCGGTTGCAGGGGAAAGTGCCTGAGGATGGGTGGTTTGGGTAGGAAAGGACGAGTGGACCAGGGAGTTACGGATGGAACGGTCTCTGCGGAACTTAGAAATGGGAGTGGATGGGAACCTTCATTCCTTTGTCGCCCCCACCCTCCGGCATCATTCTGAAGAAGGGTCTCGACCCGAAACGTCACCCATTCCTGCTCTCCTGAGCGGCTGCCTGACCTGCTGAGTTACTCCAACATTTTGTGAATAAATACCTTCGATTTGTACCAACATCTGCAAGTATTTCCGTACACTGCCGGATAAAGCATTAGCTTATTTTCCTTCGTAATCACGGTTCTAAACGGTCCCTCCATATACTAGGGTACTGTTCAATTCGCCTCTACACAATTGCGGATATCAGAAGGTATCTCGAAATGCTGGAGTAACTGAGCGGGCCAGGCAGCATCTCAGGGGAGAAGGAATGGGTGACGTTTCGGGTCGAGGCCCTTCTTCAGACTGATGTCAGGGGAGGGAGCGGGACAAAGATAGGATGTAATAGGAGACAGGAAGACAGTGGGAGAACTGGGAAGGGGAGGGGAAAGAGAGGGACAGAGGAAGTATCTGAAGTTAGAGAATCAATGTCCATACCGCTGGGGTGTAAGCTAGCCAAGCGAAATATCCACTGTCATTGCGGATACTAGAAATTGTCGGTAATTGATGCACTGCAATAGGGTCCAATGCTTCGAACTATATTCTGCACTCTGTATCTTCCACATTGCTCTATCTCTTGCCATAGAGTTATCGAATCCTACAGCACGGTAACAGGCCTTATGGCCAGATTGTCCATGCCGACCAATATGCCCCATCTACACTAATCATTCCTCTCCAACTTTCATCCACATTACTCTAAATCTTTCCGATTCATGGTGGAGTCTTACTGTCTGTCACAATTTCGGCCTCAAATACCTCCCCTGGCAGTTCATTTTCTTTGTAAATCCATATCCCCACCATCTTATGTTTTCGAGTTTGAACTGCTACTGTATATTTATGGTATATCTGATGTGTCTGAATACCATGCAAAGCAAAGCGTTTTACTGTAGCTCGGCACATGTAACAATAATAAACTTAAACCTGAATCTAAAACATAAAACGCCTCTCATTTTAATTGATTCCAACAACGCGATCCCAGCGGGATGTTTCATGGCTCACAGGAGCATTGCATCACCCATTGTTCCAGACGTGCACTTCTGCAGACTTAAATACTATGTTTTGCACAAATTATATGCTTTGTGTTTTCACAGAACTCGAAATCTGAAACTGCACTTGTCCGGTTCGATGGAGAGCAGAATTAAGCAATGTGGCTTGAGTAAATGTTGTACATATTCACAATTATACTGACAATTCAGGGATTAATGGAAATAGCCAACAATAATCAGCATTCTATATCTTCCTCCCCGCTGCATCTGCAGGACGTTAACTGATTATAACTAAGTATGGCTCATCTGAACTGAATGGACAGCGTGCAAAGCGACGCTTTTCACTGTATCTCGGAACATGAGGCCTGGCTGAACCTCGCCTAGGCTAATGATCTGACGTGAGTAACATCCATGAAGTCTACTAAGATTGTCCATGTATCACAAACAGTATTGATATGCAAAGTAAGGTGTTGAATGTGGGTTAACCACAAATTAACTGTTGGACAAATGCGAAGATAAGGTGAGGAGTGGGCACAGGAGGATAATCACGCAAAAACACCTGATACCGTATAAGGCGCCGTACTAATTTCCGGGTATCTGCAATACAGGTGTAAATACATCTAGAAGGCTCCGATGTCGTACTTCCAGGAAGGAAAGTTATGTAATGTCAGAAGAGAATGACCTTATCAAAGATCGTACCATCTCCCCAGCACCCTCTTTGCGTCGTCTTCATTTCAGGTTCTTTGTAAATCTTGCCCCTCTCACCTTCAACCTATGATATCTGATTTTTGATACCACAAACGGAGCAACATCGGGATGCATCACAGCCTGGTTTAGATATAGTTCTGCCCAAGACGACAAGAAATTGCCGAGATGTTGTCGGTTGTGCCGATGTATAGTATGACTGATCTGAGTGGATGGCATGCAAAACCACGCTTTTCGCTGTAACTCGGTACATGTGACAATAACAAATCTAGCATAACCCAAACCAACCTACTGTCTGGAGATAAGTAACAACTGTGATCAAACCGGAAATATAATACTATGATGGGACAAAGATTACCCGCGTGACACAGCCGATGTTGATGTACTAGGGAAGATGACGAATCGCTGTTAACCGCAAGTGAACAGTTCGACAAATGACAGAAATGGTAAGGTATGGGGGCAGGAGATAGAATAGAGTGAAATGCTCACACTGTATTGTGGACCGCAGTTATTGCCGGGCATCTGAAATAAAAGAGGAACAAAGGACAAACCCAGAAGATTCGGAAGACATCAGCTTGAGGGGACAACGTATGTCATGTTAGAAATGAATGACCTTATCAAAGCTCCGATCTCGTCGAAACTAATGCAAGCTCTGCTATTGTTTCGCGAAGCATACGCCCGCAAAATATTGGCGTTGCACCGCCCTCTGAATTAGCGTGTAATCTGGTTCATTAGCGCACCTCAACATTGCTGCAGAAACAGTTGCTGCCCAACATTTATTACTCAGCAGAAATAAGATCCAAGATGGCTGCGCCGCCATGCGGCTGCGGCTCGCCGGCTGTCTGTTTGTCTTTTTCTCTTTTTTTGTCTATGTGTTAGTGTTAGATATGTGTAGTAGTCTATTTTAGCTATGTACATATGGGGGAGACCTTTCTTTTACAAAAAAAAATCTCTTCCTCGAGGCGCGGCTCGGCCGCGGGACCTTCCATCGCCCAGCACGGCTCGGCCGCGGGACCTTCCATCGCACGGCACGGCTCGATCGCGGGACCTTCCATCGCCCGGCGCGGCTCGGCCGCGGGACCTTCCATCTCCTTGCGGGGACTGCGCGAGTCGGGAGCCTCGGCCTCGGCAGAAGTCGAACTATCTGTCCGTGGGAGAAGCATGGGGGAAGAGAGAAGATTGTTTTTGCCTTCCATCACAGTGAGAGGGTGTCTGGAGGAGTCACTGTGATGGATGTTCGTGTTAAAATTGTGTGTCTTGCGTCTTTTACTCTGTACTGTTGTGGCTGTGTGGCAAATGATTTTCGTTCAATTTATTTTGAATGACAATAACGGTAATTCAATAACCAAACCTGGCTGCCTATGGCAACTGCTGAGTTGCCCTTACAAGGAAATAGTGGTGAACGCTGCTATAACTACTGACGGCGATACCACGTGTGGAGAAACGTGCACACACCGGCCCGATAGCCATTGAGTCACACAGCATAGACATAGGCCGAAAACTCGCTGTATATATGCTGTCCAATTACTAAATCCTATCTACCAGAACGTAGTCCGAAGAATATTATGTCCTGGAGCAATCTTTTTTAAGGAACGGGATACGTACCTTCGACTCGGGGCAGAGACAGAGTTCGAGACATCCGTCGCATCAAGCGGCTCTCGAAGGCGAACAGTTGATCAGATCGTCCATTCTGCGCTGCTCGTAAGAACGATAAGTGAATGTATTGACCCGACATCGAGACTTCTGCGAGAACTTTGCAGGATAGATTTTGAGAGAATGACAGTCGCCTACGGATGATCACGTTCGGATTATCGTTTAGGATAAGAATTCACCTTGGAGTGACTGAGGTCAGATGTAAAATATTCTCGCAGATGTATCTGAATCGTAGACAGTATTATCTACCCCCAGAAAGCAAGAATGACCATTTATGAAATGCAGACAAGTTTGGGGCGAAGATCTTTGTGAAAAATAAGGAAATGAAAACAAATGAGACCTGGGTGGAAATGAACATGAAACCAAGAATAGATTGTAATTATGATCTTTTATTCCAAACATACTTGAGCTGGGCATTGTGCGTGTGACCGTGTGTACCTGTGTCTGCTGGGGAAGGGGTGGCTGTTATCTCCAAACTACGAGACCTAGGAATCTACTCGCCTCCGCCACTGCTTCCAAGGCTCTAATGCCCTAGGACCACCGACAGTGAGGATAATGGACACCATCTCCTCCATAATAACTCTCCGCATCGGTGCCCTGCAAGGACGCGTTCTCAGTCCCCCACTATGCTCCCTTTACATGCTCAACTGTACGGACAAATATGTTTAATTACATCTACAGGTTTTCCCACAACATCACTGAGGTGGGTCTAATCAGGAAGAATGACAATAAGGAGCACGTGAAGGAGATAGAGAACTAAGATACATGGTGTCAAGACTATCATCTTTCCCTCAATGTCAGCAGGGTGAAGGAGCTAGTAATTGACTTCAGGAAGCAAGATGCAATACATGCCAAATTAGCATCAATGGTGCAGAAGTGGAAATGGTTGAAATTTCCCCTTGGTGTTAATACTATCAAGGCCTATCCTGGATCAAACACAAAGAAGCAACAACCCCAAGGCGCATTAACGTCTTTTGGGAAGAATATTTTTATGGACAATATGGAAAACTAATATGACCAGTTATGGAAATGTCTATCAGACCAAGACCAGTGTGATAATTATGATTGAATGTCTAAACAAACCTGAGCTTGGCATTGTGCTTGTATGCCTGTGTTTCCCGTTGGAGATAGACAACGAAGAAACGTGGTATCAGGACAATAACCTCTCCCTCACTGTCAGCAAGAGCTAGTCATTGACTTCAGGAAACATGTTGAAGTGCGTGCCACAATCAGCAACGATGATGCAGAAATGGAAATGGTAGCGAGCATCACGTTTCTTGGAGTTAATACCATCAAGGATATGCCGTGGACCAGCCACATGGATACAACAGGCCAGAATGCCCCCAGACCCCTTTCTATCCCGAAGAGATAGAGAAAAATCGGCATGCCTCCAGTGACTCTTCCAAACTTCTATAGATGCTCCTTTTTGTGCACAACCCGCAGGCATTGCCACTTTCATTTCACTGCACATCGAGTATGTGTATGTGACAAATAAAATTGACTTGACTTGACTTGACTAGAAAGCATTATGTAGGGCTGCATCACAGCTTGTTTTGTGAAAATCTGTGCCTGGGAACTCAAGCAGTTGCAGAGATTGGTAAATGTAGACCAGTCCATTACACAGACCAGACTTCTCACCACTGATTACATCTACACTTTGCGCTGCCTCGGAAAAGCAGCCAATGTAACCAAAGACCCGTTCACTCAGACCATTCAATATCAATAGTCAATAGTCGTTTATTTGTCACATACACATAAATGTGTAGTGAAATGAAACATTACCCGTAGTTGAAACACTAAGACCAATAAGAATAATCAATAAAAATGCAATAACACATACAATCATACACTAACACCAAACAAAAGAAACATCCATCACAGTGAGTCACCTCCAGTCCTTCCTCACTGTGATGGAAGGCCAGAATGTATTTTCTCTTCCCTGCCGTCTTCCTCCGCTGTCAGTCTGTTGGAGTTGCCACGTCGGGGCGGTCGGGGCTCCCGACATTGGAGCGCCGCGCCGGACGGTGAAAGGTCCGCGGCCTATTCCAGGCCGTGACGGACGGTGAAAGGTCCGCGGCGGGCCGACCCAAGCCCCGCGATTTGGGGCGGGTGAACACGCTGCCTCTGCCGCTGCCGGAGGTCCCGATGTCGGCCCCCACCCAGGGCAGGGCCTGCGGGCTTCCGACGTCCAAGCGTCCCGAGCCGGAGCCTCCGGAGACGAGTCGCAGCCGCTCCCGCAGCATCCGCAGGCAGCCAGCGCCGCAGGTGGTGAGTCTGGGCCGTTGGCTCTGCGAACCAGACCCCAAGTGGTCCCAGGTGCATGGCCGGTGGTAGACTACAGCGGGAACAGAGACACGACACAGAAACAAAGGTCGCGTCTCCGTTCGGGAGAGAGAATTTTTTACAGTTCCAGTTCCCTCCCACCCCCCCCCCCCCCAAACATAACATACAAACACTACACCATATTAAAACTACAATTCATACAAAACAATAAAAAAACACAAAAGACAGACGGACTGCAGGCAAGCCGCAGCTGCGACGGCCTTCTTCTCCCTGCTCCAGTCCGCAGACAGTACACATACGTGAAAGCGCGCATAACCAGCAGCTTCTTCCCGTCCGTTATTCGGCTTCTTAAGGGCCCTTCCATAAGCGATTGTACTGTTTAATTCACATTTCCTAATTGACGGCATTGAACTTTGTCTCTGGAGCTGATGCGCTACATTGATGAAACTGTATCCGCACTCTGCATCTTCCCCTTTGCTCTATCTATGGTACTTGAGTTCGAACTCATTGTACCTGTGCATGGAATATCTGGTTGCCTGGATAACATGCAAAGCACAGTTTCTTCATTCACTGTACCCCATGTAACAATAATAATCTTAATCTTAAACAAACACCTGTGTGCCTCGCATCGTACAACTCCGGCAAGCCAGTGAGAGGTCTCAAAGGTTATGGAAGTATTGCATCATCTGCCTCTCCAACTATGCGTTCCCACAGTTAAAAGTGAATTACTGCATATGCTCGAATGAATCTTTTGTGTTTTTACAAAACTCGTATTCTCAACTGTCCATTTCCGTTTCTTAGGACAAACGTCGAGCGGAATTATGCAACGCGGCTTGCGCAGATGTTTTTCATTCTTACAAATTTACTGGTAAATCAGGGTTTGAAGAAATTAAAGTACGATATGCAGCATGATATTCTATATCATGAACTATAGTTTGCTTGTGTATCTTCCTCTTTGCTCTATCTATTGTACAAGAATTAACTGTTTGCAAATATATATGATACATCGGAAAAGATCTGGTAGCATGTGAAACAAATAATTCCACTAGACCCCAGTACCCGTGACACGTACAAACCTTACATAAGCTAACCAACCAAATGATTTGAGGTGAGTAAGAAACATGACCAGAGCGGTAATGTTCGTACTCTGATGGAAACTAAAATTGGAGCCGATGCTGGTACACAGGAGAAGGTGATGAATGTTTGTTAACAAATGAACTGTTAGACTAATGCAAAGAGAAGGCGAGGAGAGGGAATAGGAGGAGCAACACAGTAAAATCGTTGATAATGTAAAGCAGATCGTAGAAATTGCCGCGCTTCTACGGAATTAGAGGAAGACGGGATATACTCCGTTGGGGAATCCACTGTGGTTGATGTTTATGTTAACTTTTATTTAGTTGTGTGTCTTGTTGGTTTTTTTGTATGGCTGTGTGGTAATTCGAATTTCACTGTACCTTAATTGGCACATGTGACAATAAACTGACCATGAACCTTGAGTCAGAGAGTCACACAGCGGGCAAACACGCCCTTCCACCCAACTTGCCCCTGCTTAGCAACACGAATCATCGACGCCAGGCCCACCTGCCAGATCAGGACAATATCCGTCTAAACCTAACCTATCTATGTACCTGCCTAAATGTTTTTTTAAACATTGTAATAGCACCTGCCTCATCTACCTCGTCCGGCAGCTCGATCCGCACACCAACCTGCTTTGTTTAAAGAAATATCGCTTCGGTTCCTATTAAATCTCCCACCGGTCACCTTAAACTATGTCCTCTGGTTCTCGATTCCCCTACTATGGTTAAACAATTGTGCATTTACACTATCCATTCCTCTCATGATTTTGTATACCCCGAACGATCATCCTTCATTCTCATGGACTCCAATAAATAAAGTCCTAGCCTCCTCAACCTCTCTGTATCGCTCAGACACTGGAGTGCGGGCGACATCCGAGTAAATCTGTTCTGTATCCTTTCCATCTTAACACCATCTTTCCTCCAACAGGATGACCCAAATGGAACACAATACTCTGAGGCCCAACCAATGTCTTGTACAACTTCCCAACATCGATATTCAATACCCTGATTGATGATGGCCCATGTGCCAAAGGCCTTCTTGACCACTCTGTCTACTTGTGACGCCACTTTCAAAGAGCTGTGTACCTGCACTGCTCGATCCCTCTTCACAACAACACTCGTCAGAGCCCTGAAATTCAGGATGTAACCCGTGCCCTTGTTTTTACTTCACAAAATGCAAAACATCACAAGTCTATGCATTTAATTCCGTCTACAAGTCCTCAGCTCACCTGCCCAGCCAATCAAGGTCCTGCTGTAATTCTTAACCACCATCTTCGCTATCTGCAACATTAGTGACATCGGCAAACTTACTAATGATGCCTTATACGTTCTCATCCGATTCATTGATATAGATGCCAAATAGCAATGGGGCCAGCACCGAATCCTGAAGTGTGTAAAAATCATTGCTGGCATACCGAATTTCCGCAGGTTCTTGTTGGTGTGCTGTATTGGGACACGTTTATATGTGGTCGGTGCACGACAGATCATTGGTCATATTAATGCCAAGGAATTACAAGTTTTCAACTATTTCCAGTTTGGTACTGATTGGGGCAGGGTACTCGTGTCAGGGGGCGGGACAAAGAAATAATATAGGTGGGGCAGGAAGACAGTGGGAGAACTGGGAAGAGGGAGAGGGGAGGGGGGAAAGGGAGAGCCAGAGGAACTATCTAAAGTTGGAGAAGTCAATCTTCATACCGTTGAGGGTCAAGCTGCCCAAGCGAAATATGAGATGCTGTTCCTCCAATTTCCAGTGGTCCTCACGATGGCACTGGAGGAGGCCCATGACAGAAAGGTCAGACTGGGAGTGGGATGGGGTGTTGAAGTTCTCAGCCACCAGGGGATCGGGTTGGTTAAGGCGGACTGAGCGAAGGTGTTGACTGAAACGATCGCCGAGTGTGCGTTTGGTCTCGCCGATGCAGAGAAGTTGACGTCTAGAGCAGCGGATACAATAGATGAGGTTGGAGGAGGTGCAGGTGAACCTCTGTCTCACCTGGAAAGATTGTTTGGGTCCTTGGATGGAGTTGAGGGGGAGGTAAAGGGACAGGTGTTGCATCTCCTGCGGTTGCAGTGGAAAGTGCCCGGGTGGGGTGGTTTGGGTAGGAAAGGACGAGTGGACCAGGGAGTTACGGCGGGAAAGGTCACTGCGGAACGCAGAAAGGAGAGGAGATTGGAAGCTGTGGCCAGTAGTCGGGTCCCGTTGGAGGTGACAGAAATGTTGGAGGATGATTTGTTCGATACGCTGGCTGACGGGATGGAAGATGAGGACAAGGGGGATTCTGGCTTTGTTACGAATGGGGGGAGGGGGAGCAAGAGCGGAGCTGCGGGATGTAGAGGATGCCCTAGTGAGAGCCTCATCTATAATGGGAGAGGTGAAGCACTCACTAACTTCATACATTTCACCACCGATTTCCATCCTGCACTTAAATATACTTGGACTATCTCCGACATCTCCCTACCATTTCTGGACATCACCATCTCCATCACAGGAGACAGACTAGTGACTAGTACGCCTTGCACCGCCAGGGAACCGGGTTCGATCCAGACTCCGGGTACTCCTCGCCCGCCCACAACACTCTGGCTGAGGCGAAGGTTGCCAATAGAGACGGAGAGCGGCGGCAGGTTAGTGGGAGGGTCGGTGCAGGTTTCCTTTGTGTGGAAATCAGGCTGCGGTGTTGTTAACCTGCTGCTGCAAGTCCCGCCCAAAGCAGTGATTGCCATTGAAACTGCGGCAGACTGATTCACAGTCCGGAGCGGTGACAATTTGTCCGCCACTTCATTGACAAGTGTGTGGGCAGTGAGCGTTTGTGGAGATGTCCCACTGGATAAACATGTGTCCGTTGTATGGCTGTTCGTCCGCAACTCCCCGAGGAATGAGTCCCTTTGTTCTCCCTTCTGTGGCAGAGTCTGGGCGCCGGGGCTGCGGCTACGAGGCGACAATGTTGATCCGCTCTCGCTCGTTCTCTCTTGGACGGAGCTCGCTGCGATTTACCCGAAGTCCTGAAGCTTCAAAGTCATCGATTTTACGGGCAATTGGACATTCCGTTGCCTCGACTGGTGGGTCATTGGTGTGTTGAGGGTCTGAGTCTCGGACTACAGGAGAAACCGTGGATCCCCGTCAATCTTCCTGGAACACTGCTCGGAATCTTAACTCTTGGTCGAACAACTGAAGCAGAAGTGCGTATGTTTGACGTAAGGTTTTGAACGGGAACAAGAGCGGGTAGTTGGGGGTTAGATGCAGGAACTGCAGATTAGCAAATTACCCTCCCTCCGCTCGCCCCCTTACCTCCCGTTCCCATTCTCCACCGGACCCCCACTACCAATCCCCCTCCCCAAACATCCCACCCATCTCTCTCCATGGCTCCTTCGCTGTCTTCCCAACACATCCACTTCCCCTCACCCCCCCCATTCCCACTAACCCTCATTTTACCCCTCCACCCACACCCTATCCCCCAGTATCCCCCCACACAAACACCTGACCCCCAGACCCCCAACATATCCGACGATACATCATCCCCCCACACAATCGACCCCCAACTCCCACACAAGGCACCCCGTGAAACCCAGACCCCCACACTCCTGACCTCCAGCCCCGCTGCACACCTGACCCCACGCCCCCGCACACCTGAACACCACCCCCCACACACAACTGAACTCCTCCCTCTCCTACACTTGACCCCCAGCCCCCCAGCCCCCCACACGCCAAATCCCCTGCCCCCCACACACCTGAACACCACCCCCCCACACACCTGATCTCCTGACGCCCATCCCGCCGCACATCCTACACCTGGCCACCCACACGTGACCCCAAGACCGACCCCCAGCTTCCCCACACACCTGACCCCATGACCCGCACACACACCTGACCCCCTGACCCCCACACACACCTGACCATCCAGTCCTCCCCACACCTGACCCCCTGCCACTTCCACACACCTGTCCCCAGCCCCCAACGCACCTTACCCCCAGACCACACACACACACCTGACACCCAGCCCCAACAAACCTGACCCCAAGCCCCCCAAATACCTGACCCCAAAACACACCTGTCACCCAGTCCCCCTGTATTCCTGCCCCCAGCCCCCCACACACCTAAATCATAGCCTCTTTCAGAGCTGACTCCCAGCCCCCCACACACCTGACCCTCTGACTCCCCACACACATGTCACCAGCCCCCCACACACATGACCACCTGTTCCCCCACACACCTGAACCCCTGATCCCCAGACCCCCACAAACCTCAACTCCAGTACCCCACATACCTGACCCTTATTCCCAAACAAATCTGACCACCAGCCCCGCACACAACTGACAACAAGCCGCCCCAGAAAACTGAAACCCAGCCCCCACACACACACCTGAACTCAGCCCCGCACATACCCGATCTCCAGCCGACCACAAACCCGACACCCAGCCCCCCCATACAACTGACACCAGCCCTTCCACATATAATTGACCCCCATCCCCCACACACCTGAACCTCACTCCCCAAATACCTGACCCCTGATCTCCAGTAGCCACAAACACATGACACCCAGCCCCCCAAACACGTGCCCACCATCCCTCCTCCCACACACTCCTGAACCACAGCCCCCAACACACCTGACACCCTGCCCCCCCACACACCTGACTCCCATCCCACCCACACACCTGCCCCCTCAGCATAACACACACCAGCGCCCCACACACACCTGACCATCATGTCAACATGCCCATAAACACGTGACCCAGCTCCCACACACCTGAACCCCAGTCCCCACACAACTGACCTCTGAACCTCAGTAGCCACACACACTTGCCCCCCAGCCGCCACCCCTACACGCCTGATCCAGTCCCCCACACTCATGACAACATGCCCGGTCACACACCTGACCCCCTCAACCCCCCACACACTTAACGAACTGCTCCCCACACACCTGAACACCTTGTCACCCAGACCACCGGACAGCTGTCCATCAGCCCCACCACACACGTGAACTCCAGCCCCGCACACGCCTCAACTCCTGCCCCGCACACACCTCAACTCCAACCCCCAAAACACCTGACCTTAGCCCTCCAAAAACCTGACCCCCTCAGCCCCCCCGCAACTCTGACCACCACCTCTACCACACACCTGAACCCCAGCCCCGCACACAGCTGACCCGCTGACCCCCAGCACACCTGACCCTGAGCACACCCACACACCTGAACCCCAGACCCCCAGATCCCGGAAAACCAGACTCACACACACATGAGCCCGCAGCTCCCCCCACACACCTGACCCCCATACCCCAACACACCTGACCCCCATACCCCAACACACCTGACCCCCAGCCCCTCATAAATCTGACCCCAGACGTCCAACACATCTGACCCACTGACCCGCCCAACATTTGACCCAAAGCCCCATCACACACCTGCCCCCACAACCCTCACACACCTGACCCATTGACCCACATCCCCCGCACACACTTGACCCCTATACCCCCACAAACCTGACCCCCAGCCCCCCACGCACCTTGCAGCCAGACCGCTCAGACACCTGACCCCAACCTCCACATACACCTCACCTCCATACCACCACATACCTGACCCCCAGTCCCCCCGCACACTTGACCCCCAGCCCCCCACACACCTGACACCCTGACCCCCAGCCCCCCACACAACTGACAACCAGCCTCTCCACAAACCTGAACCCCATCACCACACACACCTGACCTCCAGCACCCTGCATACCTGGCCCCCAACCCCCACACACCTGACCCCCAGCTCCCTATACACCTGAACCAAGGCACAACCCCACACACGTGACCCTAGCCTCCACACACCTGAACTCCAGTCCCCACACACCTGAACTCTGAACCCCAGTAACACACACACATGGCACCCAGCCCCCCACACACCTGCTCCCCCAGCCTCCCCCACACGACTGATCCACGGCCCCCTCCCAAACCTGACAACCACCCACCACACACACCTGACCCATTGGTTACCACACACCTGAACAACTTGTCACCCAGCCCCCCGGACGGGTGTCGCTCTGACCCCCAACACACCTGAACTCCAGCAAACCAATCACCTCAACACCTGCCCTCCACACGCCTGACCCCCTCAGCTCCCCCACATAGCTGACCCCCCAGTCTTCACACACCTGATCCCAAGACCCCAACACACCTGACCGCCTCAGCCCCCCACACCGCTGAAACCCACCCCTCCGACACACCTGACCTCCAGCCCCGCATACACCTGAACCCAAAGCCCCCCACCCACCTGACCACCTCAACGCCCCTCACACCTGACCCCCAGAGCACCCAAACACTTGAATCGCACCCCCCTCCACACATCTGACCCCCTCATCCCTCCACACACCTGTCCCCCACCACTCCGACACCATTGAACACCAACCCCGCACACACCTGAACCCCAGCCGTCCCACACGCCTGTCCCCAGCACCGCACATAGCTGACATCCAGACCCCCACACAGCTGAAACCTAGCCCCCCCATACACCTGACCCCAGCCCCCACGCACACATGTGACATACAGCCCCCACGCACCTGAACCCCAGTCCCGACACAACTGACCCCTGATACCATGTAGCCACACAAACATGACACCCAGCCTCCCACACACGTGCGCCCGAGCTACCACACACTCCTGAACCACAGCCCCCCCTCGAACACTCAGCCCCCCCCCCACACATCTGACACCCAGTCCCCCACACGCCTGACCCCAGTCTTCCGCACCTGACACCCAGCCCCCCCACTCACCGGACACCCATACACCTGACCTGCAGCCCCCCACACACCTGACCAACTTGTCACCCAGCCCCCCGGACACCTCATCCCCCCCTCCCACCTGAACCCCCGTCCCGCACACACCTGAATCCCAGCCCCCCACGCACCTGACCCCCACAGCACCTACTCCACTCACCTGATTCGCACCCTCCACACACCTGACTCCAAGCGCCCCACACACCTGACCCCCTCAGCCCCCACACACCTGACACCCTGCCCCCAAAACACGAGACCTCAGCCATCCACACACCTTACCACGTCAGCCCCCACACCCCTGACCCCCACCCCTCCGAATCACCTGAACTCCAGCCCCGTAAACACCTGAACACCAGCCACCCCACACATAACCCCCTCAGCCCGTCCACATAGCTGACACCACACCCACACGCACCTGACCCACTGACGCACAGCCCCCGCGCACACATTTGACACCCATCCACCACAAACCTGAATCCCAGCCCCCCACCCACATGACAGCCACCCCCCCCCACACACACACCTGACCCCAACCCACACACACCTCTCCACAGTCCCCCAAATACCTGAGCCCCAGCCCCCACTCACCTGACGCCCTTACACTCACACATCTGACCGTCTGACCCACAGCACCCCACACCTAAAACCCAGCCCCCCATGCACCTGATCCCAGCCCCCCACACACCTGACCCCAGCCCCCCACACACCTGACCCCAGCCCCCCCCCACACACCTGACACCGTCAGCCCCCCACACAGCTGATCCCTTGCCCACAACAGACCTGACCTCAGCCCTCCACACACCTGAACCCGGACCCCCCCACACCCATGACCCCCACCCCTCCGACACACCTGAACTCCAACCCCCAACACACCTAACCTCAGCCATCCAATACCTGACTTCCTCAGACCCCCGCACATCTGACCCACACCCCTACCACACAACACACCCCCTGACTCCCCACACACCTGATCCTGAGCCCACCCACACACCTGAACCCCAGCCCCCCATAAACCGGACCACCAGCCTCCCACACACATGAGCGCCAGCTCCCCACACACACCTGACCGCCAGACCACCACACACCTGAACCCCAGCCGCCCAACACATCTGACCCGCCCAAAATTTGCCCCAAAGCCACATCACATACCTGGCCCCCAAACCCATCAAACCCCTCCCCTCTGGCCCACAGCTCCCGCACACACCTGGTTCCCAGACCACCACATACCTGACCCCATCCCCCACAAACCTGTACCCAGCACCTAACTGCCAGCCCCCCACACACACCTGACCCCAACCTCCACACACACCTCACCTCCAGTCCCCCACATACCTGAAACCCAGTCCCCACGCACAGTTGACCCCCAACCCCCCACTAACCTGACCTCCTGACACCAAGCCCCCCACACAACTGACAACCAGGCCCGCACAAACCTGAACTCCAATCCCCCACACACCTGACATCCTGCCCCCAGCATACCTGGTCCGCAGCCCCCACATACCTGACCCCCAGCCCCCCATACACCTGACCCCAGCCCCACAGACACACACGTGATCCCAGTTCCGATGCATACCTGACCCCCTCAGCCCCCAAACACACCTCACTCCCAGACCCCCACACACCTCACTCCCAGCCCCCCACACACCAGCCCCCCTCAGCCCCCTACACACACCTCACTCCCTGCCCCCCAAACACCAGACCCCCTCAGCCCCCCACACACCAGACCCCCTCAGCCCCCCCTCACACACCTCACTCCCAGCCCCCCAAACGCCTGAACCGCTCAGCCCACCCCGCACATAGATGATCACCAGCCCCCCACACACCTGACACGCTCAGCCCCCCCCCCCCACACCTCACCACAGCCCCCCCACACACCTGCCCCCTCAGACCCCCACACACCTGACTCTTTGCACACAAAAGACCTGACTTCAGCCCTCCATTCACCTGACCCCCCGACCCCCCCACAACACTGACCCCAACCCCTCCGACACACCTGAACTCCTGCCCCCCATACACCTGTCCCCCTCAGCCACCGCCCACATAGCTAACCCCCAGCCCACACACACCTGACCCCCTGCCCCAACACATCTGACCTCAGCCCCCCACACACCTTACCCCCACCCCTCCCACACACCTGAACCCCAGCCCCGCAAACAGCTGACCACCTGACTCCCCACACACCCGAGCCTGAGTCGCCCACACATCCGAACCCCAGCCCCCTAGAAACCGGACTCCCAGCCTCCCACACACATGGCTCTCAGCTCCACACACACACCTGACCCACAGACCCTCACACAAATGACCACCAGACCCTCATTAACCTGACCCCCAGATGCCCAACATACCCGACACTCCGTTCCCACAAACACCTGACACCTAACCCCCACTCAGCTGACCCCATCCCCTCACAAACCTGACCCCCAGCTTCCCAACACATCTGACCCACTGACTCCACCAACATTTGACCCAAAGCCCCCTCACACACCTGGCCCACTGACCCCGCACACACACCTGACCACAATCCCCCCACAAACCTGACCCCCAGCCTCCCACGCAACTGACAGCCCGCCCCCCACACACGCACCTGACCACAAGCTCCACACACACCTCACCTCCAGTCCCCCACATACCTGACCCCCAGTCCCCCCGCACACTTGACCCCAGCCCTCTGCTTACCTGACCCCCAGCCCCAATTCACCTGAAGCCCTGACCCACACACATCTGACCCCGTGACCCACAGACCCCACACCTGAAACCCAGCCCCCCATGCACCTGACCCTAGATCTCCCCAGACAGGTGACCCAAGAGCCCACACACCTGAACCACAGTCCCCACACACATGACCTCTGAACCTTAGTAGCCACGCACACATGACACCCAGCGCCCCACACACGTGCGCCCCAGCCGCCCCCTCCCACAAACCTGAACCACGCCCGCGCACACCTGACAACCAGCCACCCACACAACTGACCCCCTCAACCCTCCACACACCTGACCCACTGCTCCCCCTCACCTGAAAAACTTATCACCCAGCCCCCCACACACCTGTCCCGCAGCCCCCCCCCCCCACACACCTAAACTCCAGCCCCGCACACACCTGAACCACAGCCCCCCGCACACCTGACACCAGGCCCCCAACACACGTGACCTCTACCCTCCAAACACCTGATCTCCTCAGCCCCCACAACTCTGACCCCCAATCCGACCACGCATCTGAACCCCAGCCCCCCACACACCTGAACCCCAGTCACCCAGAAACCGGACCACCAGCCTCCCACACACATGACCCAGATCCCCATACACAGCAGATCCCCATACCCTCACACCACCTGACTCCCAGCCCCCCACAAACCTGACCCACAGCCGCCCAACATATCTGACCCACTGACCCGCCCAACATTTGACCCAAAACCCAATCACACACCTGCCCCCACACCCCTTATACACCTGACCCACTGACACACAACCCCGCACACACATGATCCCCAGACCCCCTCACACCTAACCCCCATCCCCCCGCACACTTGACCTCCAGCCCCCCACTCACCTGACACTCTGAAAACTACACATCTGACCCCCCTGACCCCCAGCCCCCACACTAATGACAACCAGCCCCCCCACAAACCTGAATCCCAGCCCCGCACACACCTGACCTCCAGCCCCTGCATACAAATCTGTCCCCTAGCCCCACACACCTGGCACCCAGCTCCCCATACACCTGACCCCAGCCCACACACGCACGCCACCCCAGTCCCCACACACATGAACCCGAGACCCCACACACCAGACTTCTCAACCCCAGTAACCACACACACATGCCACCCAGCCCCCACACACGTGCCCCCCCCCCCCAGACGCCCCGCAGACGCCTGAACCACGTCCCGGCCACACACCTAACAAGCAGCCCCCCAATACACCTGTCCCACTGCTCCCCACCCACCTGAATAACTTGTCACCCAGCCCCCCGGACACGTGTCCTTCAGCCCCCACGCACACCCTTACTCTAGCAAAGCAAGCACATGAACGACAACTTCCCACACACCTGACCCCCTCAGCCCACCAAAAAAACTGAACCCCCAGCCCCCCACACACTTGAACCCCTGCCCGCCACAAACCTGACCAATTTGTCACCCAACTCCCCGGACACCTGTTCCACAGCCCACCCACACATCTAAACCCCAGCACCCCACACACAAACTGAAGGTTTTGAACGGGAACAACGGCGGGTCGTTGGGGGTTAGATGCAGGAACTGCAGATTAGCAAATTGCCCTCCCTCCGCTCGCCCCCATATCTCCCGTTCCCATTCTCCACTGGACCCCCACCACCAATCCCCCTCCCCAACCATCCCACCCATCTCTCTCCATGGCTCCTTCGCTGTCTTCCCAACACATCCGCTCCCCCATCACCCTCCCATTCCCACTAACCCTCATTTTACCCCGCACCCTATCCCCCCGTATCCCCCCCACACAAACACCTGACCGCCAGACCCCCAACATATCCGACGGCCTATACCACATCCCCCACACACTCGACCCCCAACTCCCACACAAGGCACCCCGTGAAACCCAGACCCCCACACTCCTGACCCCCAGCCCCGCTGCACACCTGACCCCACGCCCCCCGCACACCTGAACACCACCCCCTCACACAACTGAACTCCTCCCTCTCCTACACTTGACCCCCAGCCCCCCAGCCCCACACACGCCAAATAACCCCTGCCCCCACACACCTGAACACCAGCCCCCCCTCACACACCTGATCTCCTGACGCCCATCCCGCCGCACACCCTACACCTGGCCACCCACACGTGACCCCGAGACCGACCCCCAGCTTCCCCACACACCTGACCCCATGACCCGCACACACACCTGACCTCCTGACCCCCACACACACCTGACCACCCAGTCCTCCCCACACCTGACCCCCTGTCCCCCACACACCTGCCTCCCAGTCCCCCCACACTCCTGAACCCCAGCCCCCCACACCTGAACACCAGCCCCCACACACCTGACCCCCTGCCACTCCCAAACACCAGTCCCCAGCCCCCAACGCACCTTACCCCCAGACCACACACACACATGACACCAGCCCCCCACACACATGACCACCTCTTCCCCCACAAACCCCTGATCCCCAGACCCCCACAAACCTCACCTCCAGTCCCCCACATACCTGACCACAATTCCCACACAAATCTGACCACCAGCCTCGCTCACAACTGATCTCTATACCTCAGTAGCCACACACACTTGCCCCCCAGCCGCCCCCCCTACACGCCTGATTCAGCCCCCCACACTCATGACAACCTGCCCGGTCACACACCTGACCCCCTCAACCCCCCACACACCTAACGAACTGCTCCACACACACCTGAACACCTTGTTACCCAGACCACCGGACACCTGTGCATCAGCCCCACCACACACGTGAACTCCTGCCGCGAACACACATCAACTCCTGCCCCGCACACACCTCAACTCCAACCCCCAAAACACCTGACCTTAGCCCTCCAAAAACCTGACCCCCTCAGCCCCCCCGCACCTCTGACCCCCACCTCTACCACACACCTGAACCCCAGCCCCGCACACAGCTGATCCGCTGACCCCCAGCACACCTGTCCCTAAGCCCACCCACACACCTGAACTCCAGCCCCCCAGAACCCGGAAAACGAGACTCACACACACATGACCCCGCAGCTCCCCCCACACACCTGACCCCCATGCCCCAACACACCTGACCCCCAACCCCTCATAAACCTGACCCCAGACGTCCAACACATCTGACCCACTGACCCGCCCAACATTTGACCTAAAGCCCCATCACTCACCTGCCCCCACAACCCTCACACACCTGACCCATTGACCCACATCCCCCGCACACACTTGACCCCCATCCCCCCACAAACCTGACCCCCAGCCCCCCACGCACCTGGCAGCCAGACCGCTCAGACACCTGACCCCAACCTCCACATACACCTCACCTCCATACCCCCACATACCTGACCCCCAGTCCCCCGCACACTTGACCCCCAGCCCCCCACAAAACTGACAACCAGCCTCTCCACAAACCTGAACCCCATCACCACACACACTTGACCTCCAGCACCCTGCATACCTGGCCCCCAACCCCCACACACCTGACCCCCAGCTCCCCATACACCTGAACCCAGCCCCCCTCACACACGTGACCGTAGCCTCCACACACCTGAACTCCAGTCCCCACACACCTGACCTCTGAACCCCAGTAACACACACACACACATGGCACCCAGCCCCCCACACACCTGCCCCCCCAGCCGCCCCCACACCACTGATCCACGCCCCCCTCCCAAACCTGACAACCACCCCCCCACACACACCTGACCCATTGATCCCCACACACCTGAACAATTTCTCACCCAGCCCCCCGGACGGGTGTCGCTCAGACCCCCACACACCTGAACTCCAGCAAACCACGCACCTCAACACCTGCCCTCCACACGCCTGACCCCTTCACCTCCCCCACATAGCTTACCCCCCAGTCTTCACACACCTGATCCCCAGACCCCAACACACCTGACCGCCTCAGACACCCACACCCCTGAAACCCACCCCTCCGACACACCTGACCTCCAGCCCCGCATACACTTGAACCGAAAGCCCCCACCCACCTGACCACATCAGCGCCCCTCACACCTGACCCCCAGAGCCCCCCAAACACTTGAATCCCAGCCCCCTCTACACACCTGACCCCCTCATCCCCCCACACACCTGTTCCCCACCACTCCGACACACTTGAACACCAACCCAGCCGTCCCACACGCCTGTCCCCAGCACCGCACATAGCTGACATCCAGCCCCCCACACAGCTGAAACCTAGCCCCCCATACACCCGACCCCAGCCCCCACGCACACATGTGACATACCGCCCCCACGCACCTGAATTCCAGTCCCGACACAACTGACCCCTGATCCCTTGTAGCCACACAAACATGACACCCAGCCTCCCACACACGTGCGCCCGAGCTACCACACACTCCTGAACCACAGCCCCCCCCCCTCGAACACTCAGCCCCCCCACACATCTGACACCCAGACCACCACAGGCCTGACCCCAGTCCTCCGCACCTGACATCCAGCCCCCCCTCCCACTCACCGGACACCCATACACCTGACCTGCATCCCCCCACACACCTGACAAACTTGTCCCCCAGCCCCCCGTACACCTCATCCCCCCTCCCACCTGAACCCCCGTCCCGCACACACCTGAATCCTAGCCCCCCACGCACCTGACCGCCACAGCACCTACTTCACACATCTGGTTCACACCCTCCACACACCTGACTCAAAGCACCCCACACACCTGACCCCCTCAGCCCCCACACACCTGACACCCTGCCCCCAAAACACCAGACCTCAGCCATCCACACACCTGACCCCGTAAGCCCCCCACACCCCTGACCCCCACCTCTCCGACACACCTGAACTCCAGCCCCGTAAACACCTGAACACCAGCCCCCCACACATAACCCCCTCAGCCCGTCCACATAGCTGACACCACACCCCCTACGCACCTGACCCACTGACCCACAGCCCCCGCGCACACATTTGACACCCATCCACGACAAACCTGAATCCCAGACCCCACCCACATGACAGCCATCCCCACCACACACACACCTGACCCCAACCCACACACACCTCTCCACAGTCCCCCAAATACCTGAGCCCCAGCCCCCACTCACCTGACGCCCTTACCCTCACACATCTGACAGTCTGACCCACAGCCCCCAAACCTAAAACCCAGCCCCCCATACACCTGATTCCAGCCTCCACACACCTGACCCCAGCCCCCCACACACCTGACCCCAGCCCCCACACACCTGACCCCAGCCCCCACACACCTGACCCCGTCAGCCCCCAACACAGCTGATCCCTTGCCCACAACAGACCTGACCTCAGCCCTCCACACACCTGAACCCGGATCCCCCCACACCCATGACCCCCACCCCTCCGACACACCTGAAATCCAACCCCCAACACACCTAACCTCAGCCCTCCAATACCTGACTTCCTCAGACCCCTGCACATCTGACCCACACCCCTACCACACAACAGACCCCCTGACTCCCCACACACCTGATCCTGAGCCCACCCACACCCCTGAACCCCAACCCCCCCATAAACCGGACCACCAGCCTCCCACACACATGAGCGCCAGCTCCCCACACACACCTGACCGCCACACCACCACACACCTGACCCCCAGCCGCCCAACACATCTGACACACTGACCCGCCCAACATTTGCCCCAAAGCCACATCACATACCTGGCCCCCAAACCCATCAAACCCCTACCCTCTGGTCCACAGTTCCCGCACACACCTGGTCCCCAGACCACCACATACCTGACCCCATCCCCCACAAACCTGACCCCAGCACCTAACTGCCAGCCCCCCACACACACCTGACCCCAACCTCCACACACACCTCACCTCCAGTCCCCCACATACCTGAAACGCAGTCCCCACGCACACTTGAAACCCAACCCCCCACTAACCTGACCTCCTGACACCCAGCCCCCCACACAACTGACTACCAGACCCCCACAAACCTGAACTCCAACCCCCCCCCACACACCTGACATCCAGCCCCCAGTATACCTGGCCCGCAGCCCCCACACACCTGACCCCCAGCCCCCCATACACCTGACCCCATCCCCCCAGACACACACGTGATCCCAGCTCCGAAGCATACCTGACCCCCTTAGCCCACAAACACACCTCACTGCCAGACCCCCACACACCTCACTCCCAGCCCCCCAAACACCAGCCCCCCTCAGCCGCTACACACACCTCACTCCCAGCCCCCCCCACACACCAGACCCCCTCAGCCCCCCACACACCAGACCCCCTCACCCCCACCCCCACACACCTCACTCCCAGCCCCCCAAACGCCAGAACCGCTCAGCCACCCCCCGCACATAGCTGATCACCAGCCCCCCACACACCTGACACGCTCAGCCCCTCCACAAACCTCACCCCAGCCCCCACACAACTGCCCCCTCAGACCCCCACACACCTGACCCCTTGCCCACAAAAGACTTGACTTCAGCCCTACATTCACCTGACCTCCCGAACCCCCTACAACACTGAACCCAACCCCTCCGACACACCTGAACTCCTGCCCCACATACACATGTCCCCCTCAGCCACCCCCCACATAGCTAACCCCCAGCCCTCACACACCTGACCCCCTGCCCCAACACATCTGACCTCAGCCCCCCACACACCTTACCCCCACCCCACCCACACACCTGAACCCCATCCCCGCAAACAGCTGACCCCCTGACTCCCCACACACCCGAACCTGAGTCGCCCACACATCCGAACCCCAGCCCCCTAGAAACCCAGCCTCCCACACACATGGCTCTCAGCTCCCCACACACACCTGACCCACAGACCCTCACACAAATGACCACCAGCCCCTCATTAACCTGACCCCCAGCTGCCCAAAACACCCGACACTCCGTTCCCACAAACACCTGACCCCTAACCCCCACTCAGCTGACCCCAGCCCCTCACAAACCTGACCCCCAGCTTCCCAACACATCTGACCCACTGACCCCACCAACATTTGACCCAAAGCCCCCTCACACACCTGGCCCACTGACCCCGCACACACACCTGACCACAATCCCCCCACAAACCTGACCCCCAGCCCCCCACGCAACTGACAGCCCGCCCCCCACACACACACCTGCCCACAAGCCCCACACACACCTCACCTCCAGTCCCCCATATACCTGACCCCCCAGTCCCCCCGCAAACTTGACCCCCAGCCCTCTGCTTACCTGACCCCAGCCCCAATTCACCTGAAGCCCTGACCCCCACACATCTGACCCCCCTGACCCACAGACCCCACACCTGAAACCCACACCCCATGCACCTGACCCCAGCTCTCCCCCGACAGGTGACCCCAGAGCCCACACACCTGAACCACAGTCCCCACACACCTGACCTCTGAACCTCAGTAGCCACGCACACATGACACCCAGCGCCCCACACACGTGCGCCCCAGCCGCCCCCTCCCACACACCTGAACCACGCCCACGCACACCTGAAAACCAGCCCCCCACACACCTGACCCCCTCAACCATCCACACTCCTGACCCACTGCTCCCCACTCACCTGAACAACTTATCACCCAACCCCCCACACACTTGTCCCTCAGCCCCCCCCACACACCTGAACTCCAGCCCCGCACACACCTGAACCCCAGCCCCCCACACACCTTACACCAGGCCCCCAACACACGTGACCTCCACCCTCCAAACACCTGATCTCCTCAGCCCCCACACCTCTGACCCCCAATCCGACCACGCATCTGAACCCCAGCCCCCCACACACCTGAACCCCAGTCACCCAGAAACCGGACCACCAGCCACCCACACACATGACCCAGCTCCCCATACACAGCAGATCCCCATACCCTCACACCACCTGACACACAGCCCCCCACAAACTTGACCCACAGCCGCCCAACACGTCTGACCCACTGACCCGCCCAACATTTGACCCAAAACCCAATCACACACCTGGCCCCCACACCCCTTATACACCTGACCCACTGACACACAACCCCGCACACACATGATCTCCAGACCCCCTCACACATAACCCCCATCCCCCGCATACTTAACCTCCAGCCCCCCACTCACCTGACACTCTGAAAACCACACATCTGACCCCTGACCCCCAGCCCCCCACACTAATGACAACCAGCCCCCCACAAACCTGAACCCCAGCCCAGCACACACCTGACCTCCAGCCCCTGCATACCTGTCCCCCAGCCCCTACACACCTAGCACCCAGCTCCCCATACACCTGACCCCAGTCCACACACGCACGCCACCCCAGTCCCCACACACATGAACCCGAGACCCCACACACAAGACTTCTCAACCCCAGTAACCACACACATCTGCCACCCAGCCCCCCATACACGTGCCCCCACAGACGCCCCGCAGACGCCTGAACCACGTCCCCGCCACACATCTAGCAAGCAGCCCTGCATAAACCTGTCCCACTGCTCCCCACGCACCTGAATAACTTATCACCCAGCCCCCCGGACACGTGTCCTTCAGCCCCCACGCACACCCTTACTCTAGCAAAGCAAGCACATGAACGCAAGCTTCCCACACACCTGACCCCCTCAGCCCCCCCAAAAAACTGAACCCCCAGCCCCCCACACACTTGAACCCCTGCCCGCCACAAACCTGACCGCCTCAGCCCCCCACACCCCTGAACACCACCCCTCCGACACACCTGAACTCCAGCCCCGCATTCACCTGAATCTACAGCCCCCCACATTACTGAACCCCTCAGCCCTCCCCCACGCACCTGCATCCAAGCACCCACACAAACCTGACACCCTCAGCCCCCCAAACACCTGACCCGCAGCCTTCTACACACCTGACCAATTTGTCACCCAGCTCCCCGGACACCTGTTCCACAGCCCCCCCACACATCTAAACCCCAGCCCCCCACACACCTGAACTCAAGCCACAAACACACACCTGAAACCCAGCCCCCAATACACCTGACCCCTTCATCTCCCCCCACAGAGCTGACCAGCAGCCCCCCACACACCTGATCCACAGCCCCCCACACACCTGACCCTCTGATCTCCCCCCCCACAACTCATCAATCCAAGCCCCTCACACACCTGACACCCTCGGCCCCCACACACCTGACCCCTTGCCAACAACAGACCTGACCCCTGACCCCTACACACCTGACCCTTTCATCCACCCCCTCCCCATATAGCTGAACCCCAGCCCCCACACACCTGACCTCAGTCCACCACACACCTGACCCCCACCCCACCCACACACCTGAACCCCAGCCCCGCACACAGCTGACCCCCTGATTGACCACACACATGACCCCCAGCCGTCCAACGCATCTGACCCACTGACCACCTCCAACATTTGACCCAAAGCCCCATCACACACCTGGAGCCCACACCCTTCACACACCTGACCCCCAGCCCCCACTCACTTGATGCCCTGAACCCCACACATTAGACAATCTGACCCACAGCCCCCCACACCTGAAACCCAGCCCCTATACACGTGACACCAGCAACCCCACACACATGTGACCTCAGCCCTCACACACCTGAACCCCTGTCCCCAAACACCAGACCTCTGAACATCAGTAGCCACATACACATGACACTCAGTGCCCCCACACGCTTGAAGCACGCCCCACAGACAACCAGCCCCTCAACACACCTGATCCCTTCATCCCCCACACACCTGACCCAATGCTCCCCACACATCTGAACAACCTGTCACCGAGACCCCCGGACACCAGTCCCTCAGCCTCCCCACACACCTGAAACCCGGCCCCGCACGCAACTGATCCCCAGCCTCCCAAACACTTGAACCCCAGCCCCGGAAACACCTGAACCCCAGCACTGCACACACCTGAAGCACATCCCCCCACACACCTGACGCACTGCTCCCCACACACCTGAACAACCTGTCCCCCAGCCCCCGGACAACTGTCCCTCAGCCACCCCCCCACACACACCTGAACTCCAGCCCCGCACACACCTGCCCTCGGTCCTCCACAAACCTGACCACCTCAGCCCCCGCACCTCTACCACACATGTGAACCCCAGACTTGCACACAGCTGACCGCTTGACTCCCCACACACTTGCCCCCAGCGCCCCCCCCACATACCTGAGCCCCAGCCCACCAGAAACCGGACCACCAGCCTCACACAAACATGACCCCCATCTCCACCACACACCTGACACCCAGACTCCCACCCACACGCCCAACATTTGACCCAAAGCTCAATCGCACAACTGGCCCCCACACGCTTCACACCTGACCCACTGACCCACAGCCCCCGCACACACCTGATCCCCATACCCCCACACACCTGACACCCATCCCCCCACAAACCTGACCCCAGCCCCTCAAGCACCTGACATCCAGCCACCCCACACACACCTGACCGCAACCTCCACACAGATCTCACCTGCAGACCTCCGCATACCTAACCCCAGTCCCCCTGCACACTTGACCCCAAGCCCCCCACTCATGCCTTACACCCAGCTCGCATACTCCTGACCCCAGCCCCCACACACACGTGACCCCAGCCCCCACACACATGAACCCCAGTCCCCACACCCTTGACCTCTGTACCCACACACGTGCCCCTCAGCCGCCACCACACCTGAACCACACGTCTCCCACACACCTGACAAGCAGCCCCCCCCCCCCACATGACCCACATACTTGAACTCCAGCCCCCCACACACTTGACCGCCTCAGACCCCACACACATGACCCCTGTCCCAACACACGGGGCGTCAGCCCTCCACACTCCTGAACCCCTCAGCCCCCTCAAATAGCTCAATTCAAGCCCCCCCCACATTCCTGGCCCCCTCAACCCCCACACGCCTGACCCCTTGCTCACAACAGACCTGACCTCAGCCCTCCACACACCTGACTTCCCGACACCACCCACACCCCTGACCCCCACACCTGTACTCCATCCCCACACACACCTGACCCCATCAGCCCCCCCCCACATGGCTGACCCCACACGCCCCACCTGACAACCAGCACCCCCACACACCTGACCCCCAGCCCTCCACGCACCTGACCCCTCAGCTCCCCCCAAGTACCTGACCCCCAGCCCCCCCCCACACACCTGAACTCCAGCCCCCCAGACACATGAAACACAGCCGCGTACAGGCCTGAACTCCAGCACAGCACACACCTGAACCCCAGCCCCCACACATCGGACCCCCTGCCCCCAGTAGACCTACACCCAGCCACGCACACAGCTGACTCCCTGTCTCCCAACACACCTGACCCTGCGTCCCCCCACTCCCCTGAACCCCAGCCCCCCAGAATCCGAACCACCAGCCTCACACACACACATAACCCCCAGCTCCCCTCACAAACCTGAGCCCCAGACCCCCACACACCTGACCCCCAGCCCCTCACAAACCTGACCCCAGACGCCCAACACATATGACCCACTGACCCGCCCAACATTTGACCCAAAGCCCCATCACACACCTGGCGCCCATAACCCTCACACACCTGACCCACTGACCCACAGTCCCCCCACACACCTGACCCCATCACCCCACAAACCTGATCCCCAGTCCCCCCGCCATTTGACCCCCAGACCCCCAGTCGCCTGACGTCCTGACCACCAGCCCCCCACACAACGGACAACCAACCCCCTACAAACCTGAACCACAACCCCGCACATACCTAACCACCCCAGCCCCCTACATGCCTGGCCCCCAGCCCCCACACACCTGACCCACAGCCCCCCCATACACCTGACCCCAGCCCCTCACACACACCTGAACCCCAGGCCTCACACACCTGAACCCTAGCCCGAACACACCTGACCCCCTCTTCCCACCCACATAGATGACCACCAGACCCCTTACACCTGATCCACAGCCACCCACACAACTGACCCGCTCAGCCCCACACACACATGACCCATTGCCCACAACATACCTGACCTCAGCCCTGCACCCACATGACCCCATGACCCACACACACCCCTGACTCACACCGCTCCGACACACCTGAACCCCTGCCCCCCACACACCTGGGCTCCCACCTCCCATACCCTGAACCCCAGCCCTGCACACAGCTGACACCCTGACTCCCCACACTCCTGAGCCTGAGCCCCCGACATACCTAAACCCCAGCCCCCCATTAACCAGACCCCCAGCCCCCCAAACACATGCCTTTCAGCTCCCCACACACACACCTGACCCGCAGACCGTCACACAAATGACCACCAGCCCCTCACAAAGCTGAACCCCAGCCGCCCAACACACCCGACCCTCAGTTCCCCACACACACCTCACACCCAAACCCCCACTCAGCTGACCGCCAGCCCCTCACAAACCTGGCCCCCAGCTGCCCAACACATCTGACCCCTCCAAACATTTGACCCAGAGCCCCATCACACACCTGCCCCCCATACCCGTCACACACCTGACCCACTGACCCACAGATCCCGCTCATACACCTGACTCCCATCACCCCACAAACATGACCCCCAGCCCCCCACGCACCTGACAGACAGCCCGCCACACACATCTGAACTCAACCCCCACACACACCTTACCTCCAGTCCCCCACATACCTGACCCCCTGTCCCCCCGCACACTTGACCCCCAGCCCCCTGCGTGAGCCCCCAAGCCCCCACTCACCTGATGCCCTGACCCCCACACATCTGACACCCTGACCCACAGACCCCACACCTGAAACCCAGCCCCCCATGCAACTGAACCCAGCCCTCCAGACAGGTGACCCCAGAGCCCACACACCTGAACCTCAGTCCCCACACACCTGACCTCTGAACATCAGTAGCAACATACACATGACACCCAGCGCACCACATATGTGCCTCCCAGCCGCCGCCCCTCTCCCACACGCTTGAACCACGCCCCCAGACATCCAGCCCCTCAACACACCTGATCCCTTCAAACCCCAAACACCTGACCCACTGCTCCCCACACATCTGAACAACTTGTCACCCAGCCCCCCGGACACTAGTCCCTCAGCCCCCCCCCCCCCACACACCTGAACAACTGCCCCGCACACACATGAATCACAGCCCCCCGCACCTCTGACCCCTGCCCCTACCACATATCTGAACCCCAGCCCCGCACACATCTGACCCCTTGACTCCCCACACATTTGCCCTCAGCCCCCCCCATACACTCCTGTACCCTAGCATCCCCGAAACCGGACAACCAGCCTCACATGCACATGAGTCCCAGATCCCCACACATACCTGACCCCCACAGTCCCACACACATGCCCAACAGCACCTCACAAACCTGACCCCCAGCCGTCCAACACATCTGAGCCACTGACCCGCACAACATTTGACTCAAAGCCCAATCACACACCTGGCACCCGGACCCTTCACACCTGACCCACTGACACACAGCCCCCGCACACACATGATCCCAAACCCCCACACACCTTAACCCTTCCCCCCACAAACCTGACCCCAGCCCCCCAAGCACCAGAGAGTCAGCCACCCCACACGCACCTGACCCCAACCTCCGCACACAGCTGAACTCCAGACCGCCATATTCCTGACCACCAGTCCCCCTGCACACTTGACTCGCAGCATCCCAGTCTCCTGTCACCCTGACCACCACACATATGGCCCCCTGACCCCTAGCCCCCAACACAACTGAAAACAAGCCCCCCACAAACCTGAAACCCAGTCCCGCACACACCTGAAGTCCAGCCCCCTGCATACCTGGCCACCAGCCCCACACACGCCTGACACCCAGCCCCCATACACCCGACCCCAGCCCCTACACACATGTGACCCCAGTCCCCACACACCTGAACCCCAGTCCCCACACACCTGACCTCTGTACCCCAGTAACCACACAGTCATGATACCCAGCCCCCCACACACGTGCCCACCAGCCCACCCCCACACGCCTGAATCACGCCCCTCCCACACACCTGACAAGCAGCCCACCCCCACACCTGACCCACTGTTCCCCACACACCTGAACAACGTAACCCAGCCCCCCGGACACCTGTCCCTCAGCCCCCCACACACCTGAAATCCAGCAAAGCACGCACAGAAACCCCAGCCGCCTACACACCTGAACCCCTCAGCCCCCCCCCCACATAGCTGATCCCCCAGCCCCCACTATTGAACCCCAGCCCCCCACACATCTGACCGACACAGCTCCCACACCTGTGAACCCCATTCCTCCGACACACCTGACCCCCAGCCCCGAATTCATCTGGACCCAACCTCCCCACACAACTGACCCCCTCAGCGCCCCACACACCTGGCCCACTCAGCCGCCCCACATAGCTGATCTTCCAGCCCCCACACACTTGAACCCCAGCCCCCCACACACGTGCGCACCAGCCGCCCCACACGCCTGAACCACGCCCCTCCCACACACCTGACAAGCAGCCCACCCCCACACCTGACCCACTGCTCCCCACACACATGAACAACGTAAAACAGCCCCCAGGACACCTGTCCCTCAGCCCCCCACACACCTGATCAACTCAGACCACCACACCTCTGAACCCCACCTCTCCGACACATTGCCCCCAGCCCCGCATTCACCTGAACCCACAGCCCCCCACACAACTGACCACCTCAGCGCCCCACACACCTGCCCCCCTCAGTCGCCCCACACACCTGAATCCCAGCCCACCCACACACCTGACTCCTTCAGCCCCCCCACACACCTGACCCCCCTGCCCCCAACACAAGTGACGTTAGCCCTCCAAGCACCTGACCCCCACAGCCCACCACACACCTGTCCCCCTCCACTCCGAAACACATGAACACCAGCCCCGCACACCCCAGAACCACAGCCGTCCCACACGCCTGTCCCCCATCCCCGCACACACCTGACCTCCAGCCCGCCACACAGCTGACACCTAGCCCCCCAGACACCTGCCCCCAGCCCCCACGTACAGATGTGACCCACAGCCCCCACACACCTGAATCCCAGTCCCTACACACCTGACCCCTAATCCCATGTAGCCACACAAACCACGACACCCAGCCTCCCACACACGTGCCCCCGAGCTATCCCCACACTCCTGAACCACAACCCCCCCACCCCCCGACAGATCTGACACTCAGTCCCCCACATACCTGACACCCAGACCCACACAACATGACCCC
Organism: Rhinoraja longicauda; assembly: GCF_053455715.1. Classification (NCBI taxonomy): domain Eukaryota; kingdom Metazoa; phylum Chordata; class Chondrichthyes; order Rajiformes; family Arhynchobatidae; genus Rhinoraja; species Rhinoraja longicauda. The sequence goes on along the minus strand of NC_135960.1, from coordinate 75,738,017 downwards.
AGTCCTCAGCACATAACTCCCATCACCCCCCCCCCACTCACCTGACCCCCTCAGCTCCCCACATAACTGACCCACAGCCATCCACACACCTGACCAACTTGTCACCCAGCCCCACGGACACCTGTCCCACAGCCCCCTCGACACCCGAAACTCCACCTCTCCGAAACACCTGAACTCCAGCCCCGCACACACCCGAACAACAGCCCCCTACACACCTGACTCCCTCAACCCCCCCACACACCTGACTCCCAGCCCCACACGCACCTGACCCCCGCATCACGCACACACCTGACTCCCAGCCCCCACACCTGACCCCCCAGCCCTCAGACAGCTGAATCCCAGCCACCCAACACACCCGACTCCCAGTCCACCCACACACCCGACACCCAGCCCACCCGCACATCTGACCCCATCAGCTCCCCCACACACCTGACAGCCTGTCCCGAACAGACCTGACGTCAGCCCTCCACACACCTGACCCCCTCATTCCCCTCATCCCCAAAAAAACACCTGACACTCACCCCTCCGACACACGTGAACCCCAACCCCGCACGCACCTGACCTCCAGGCCTTCCACACACCTGACCCCAGCCCGCACACAGCTGATGCCCAGCCCCCCTCACACCTGACCCCCTCAGCCATTACACAACGGACACCATGTCCCCAACACACCTGGCGTCAGCCTCCCACACATCTGACCCCCTACACAGTTGACCCCCTCAGCCCCCACACACCTGACACCCTGCCCCCAACACATTTGCTCTCAGCCCTACACACACCTGAACCCCCGGCACACCTGAACCACAGCTCCGCACACACATGACCCCATCCCCCCCACACACCTGACCCCCAGACCCCCACACTCCTGACCCCAAGCCACCCACAAACCTGACCACCATCCGCCCAACACACCTGACCGACTGACGCCCAGTCCATCACCTCACCTCCAGTCCCCACATACCTCACATACCTCACCCGCAGTCCCCCCACACACATCACCCTCAGCCCGCCAATCACCTGACTCCCTGACCACCACACACCTGACCCCCCTGACCAACACCCCCCCTCACAAACCTGAGACCCTGCCCCCCACACACCTGACCGACAAACCTCCACACACCTGACCAACTTGTCACCCAGCCCCCCGGACAACTGTCCGATGCCCCCCCCATACAGCTACACATCAGCCCTGCACACACCTGAACTCCAGCCCCCCACACAACTGACCCCTACAGCACCAACGCCACACTGTTGAATCGCAACCCTCCACAAACCTAACACCCAGCTCCCCACACACCTGACCCCGTCAGCCCCCACACACCTGACACCCTGCCTCCTACACACCAGACATCAGCACTGTACACATCTGACAGCTTCCGCCCCCCACACCACTGGCCCCATCCCTCCGACACACCTGAACTCCAGCCCCGCACACCCAAGTGAACACCAGTCCCCCACACCTGACCCCTCAGCCCCCCTACATAGCTGTACCCAAGCCCCCCACACACCTGACCCCCAAGCCCACCCACTGATCTGACCCCCTCAGCCCCCCCACACACCTGACCCCCTGCCCCGAACACACCTAATGTCAGGCCTCCACACACCTGCCCCCCTCAGCCCCTCACACACCTGACCCACACACCTCTGACATACCTGGACACGAGCCCCGCGCACACCTGACACCCAGGCTTCCCACACACCTGAACTCCAGCCCCGCACACAAATGACCCCCTTCCCCCACACACCTGACCCCCTCAGCCCCCTACACAACTGACCACCTGCCACCAACACACCTGGCTTCAGCCCTCCAGACATCTGACGCCCTCAGCCCCCCACACATCTGACTCCCACCACTCCGACACACCTGACCCCAGCCACGCACACACCTGAACCCCAGCCCTCCCACTCACCTGACCACCAGACCCCCACACACGTGACCCCCAACCTCCAACAAACCTGACCCAGCGCCCCAACACGTCTGACCTACTGAACCCCACAATATTTGACCCAAAGTAGAATCACACACCTGGCTCCCACACTCCCCACGCACCTGACCCACTGACCCACCCCCCGCACATAACGGACACGCCCCCCTCCCGCCCCACACACCTGACACCTCAGCTCGCACACACCTGTCCCCCACCCACACACCTGACACCCTCAGCCCCCCACACACATGACCCCCTGCCCCAAACACACGTGTCGTCAGCCCTCCGCACACCTGACACTCGTGTACCTCGACTTTCAGAAAGCCTTCGACAAGGTCCCACATAGGAGATTAGTGGGCAAAATTAGGGCACATGGTATTGGGGGTAGGGTACTGACATGGATAGAAAATTGGTTGACAGACAGAAAGCAAAGAGTGGGGATAAATGGGTCCCTTTCGGAATGGCAGGCAGTGACCAGTGGGGTACCGCAAGGTTCGGTGCTGGGACCCCAGCTATTTACGATATACATTAATGACTTAGATGAAGGGATTAAAAGTACCATTAGCAAATTTGCAGATGATACTAAGTTGGGGGGTAGTGTGAATTGTGAGGAAGATGCAATAAGGCTGCAGGGTGACTTGGACAGGTTGTGTGAGTGGGCGGATACATGGCAGATGCAGTTTAATGTAGATAAGTGTGAGGTTATTCACTTTGGAAGTAAGAATAGAAAGGCATATTATTATCTGAATGGTGTCAAGTTAGGAGGAGGGGGAGTTCAACGAGATCTGGGTGTCCTAGTGCATCAGTCAATGAAAGGAAGCATGCAGGTTCAGCAGGCAGTGAAGAAAGCCAATGGAATGTTGGCCTTCGTAACAAGAGGAGTTGAGTATAGGAGCAAAGAGGTCCTTCTACAGTTGTACCGGGCCCTGGTGAGACCGCACCTGGAGTACTGTGTGCAGTTTTGGTCTCCAAATTTGAGGAAGGATGTTCTTGCTATGGAGGGCGTGCAGCGTAGGTTCACTAGGTTAATTCCCGGAATGGCGGGACTGTCGTATGTTGAAAGGCTGGAGCGATTGGGCTTGTATACACTGGAATTTAGAAGGATGAGGGGGGATCTTATTGAAACATATAAGATAATTAGGGGATTGGACACATTAGAGGCAGATAACATGTTCCCAATGTTGGGGGAGTCCAGAACAAGGGGCCACAGTTTGAGAATAAGGGGTAGGCCATTTGGAACGGAGATGAGGAAGAACTTTTTCAGTCAGAGGGTGGTGAAGGTGTGGAATTCTCTGCCTCAGAAGGCAGTGGAGGCCAGTTCGTTGGATGCTTTCAAGAGAGAGCTGGATAGAGCTCTTAAGGATAGCGGAGTGAGGGGGTATGGGGAGAAGGCAGGAACGGGGTACTGATTGAGAGTGATCAGCCATGATCGCATTGAATGGCGGTGCTGGCTCGAAGGGCTGAATGGCCTACTCCTGCACCTATTGTCTATTGTCTATTGTCTATTGACACTCTCATCCCCCCAAACACTTGACCAAATTGTCACCCAGCCCCCCGGACATTTGTCCCAGGCTCCCCCCCCACACAAACCTGAACCCCAGCCCCCATACACTTGATCCCCATAGCACCTACCCCACACACCTGAGACGCAGCCCTCCACACACCTGACTCCCCCACCCCTCTGACACAACTGAACTCCAGCCCCGCTCACATCTGAACACGAGCCCCCTACACGCCTAACCCCCTCAGCCCCCCCTCGTGGCTGACCCCAAGCCACCCACACACCTTCCCCCTCAGACCCCACACACCAGCCCCCCAGCCCCCATACACCTGACCCCTCCAGTCCCACACACCTGCCTCCCAGCCCGCCACACATTTGACCCCTCCAGCCCCCACACACCTGACTCCCAGCTCATCACATACCTGACCCCTCCAGTCCCGCACACGTGACTCCCTGCCCGCCACGCACCTGACCCTCCAGCCCCCACACACCTGACTACCAGCCACCCCACGCACCTGACATCCAGCCCTCCACACACCTGACCCCTTCAGACCCGCACACACATGACCCTCACATCTCCGACACACCTGAACCCCAGCCCCGCACACACCTGTCCCCCGGGCCTCCCACACACCTCAATCCCAGCCCCGCACGCAGCTGACGCCCAACTCCCCACACACCTGACCCCCTGAGCACCCCACACAACCGACCCCATCCCCCCAACACACCTGGCGTCAGCACTCCGCACACCTGACCACCTCAGCCACTCACAATGCTGACGCCCACACCTCCGGCACACGTGAACCCAAGCCCCGCACACACCTGACCCCTCTGCCCCCCACAAACCTGACCCCCAGCGGCCCAACACATCTGACCGACAGACCCACCAAAATATGACCCAAAGCCCCATCACACACCTGGACCCCACCCATTCTACGCACCTGACCCACTGACCCACAGTCCCCGCACATAGCTGACCCGCAGCCCCCCCACACATCTGACCCCCAGACCCCCACATACCTGAACCCGACCCCGCAAAATACCTGACTCCTGGCTCCCCGCGAACCTGACAGCCACCCCCCCCTCACACACACCTAACCCCAACCCGCACACACACCTCACCTCCAGTCCCCACATACCTGATCCCGTCCCCCGCACACTTCACCCCCAGACCCTCAATCATCTGACTCCCTGACCCCCACACATCTGACCTCCTGACCCTCACCCCCTCACATATCTGACCCCCTGCCCCCGCACACACCTCAACCCAGCCCCACACACACCTGACCCCCACAGCACCTACCCACTCACCTGAATCGCAGCCCTCCACACACCTGACTCCCAGCGTCCCACACACCTGATCCCATAAGCCCCCACACACCTGACACCCTGCTTCCCAAACACCACACCTCAGCCCTCCACACACCTGACCGCCTCAGTCCCCCACACCCCTGGCCCCCACCTCCCCGACACACCTGAACTCCAGCCCCGCACAGACGTAAACACTAGTTCCCCACACACCTGACCATCTCAGCCCCCCCCACATAGCTGACCCCAAGCCCCCTGCACAACTGACCCGCTCAGCCCCCTCCCCCACACCCGACTCCCAGCCCCTCACACACATGAGCGCCCCAGCCACCACATACCTGGCACCCAACCCACAATCATATCTGACTCCCTCAGCACCCCCCACACACCTGACCCCCTGCCCCCAACACACCTGACGTCAACCCTCCACACACATGCCCCCTCCAGCCGCGCACACACCTGACCCCCAGGCCTCCCACACACCTGAACCCCAGCCCCGCACACAGCTGACGCACAACCCCCCACACACCTGACCTCCTCAGCCCCCCACACAACGGTAACCCTGTCCCCAACACACCTGGCTTCAGCCATTCGCACACCTGACCCCCTCAGCCCCATACACACCTGACCTCCACCCCTCCGAAACACCTGAACTCCAGCCCAGCACACACCTGAACAACAGCTCCCCACACACCTAACACCCTCAGCCTCCCTACATAGATGAACCCAAGGCCCCTACACACCTGGCCCCCTCAGCTCCCCACAGCCCCCACCCCACACCTCACTCCCAGCACCTCACGCACCTGACCAGCTCAGCCCGCCCAGACACCTGACCCTCCAAGCCCCCACACACCTGACTCCCAGCCACCGCACACAACCGACTCCCAGCCCACCCACACACCCGACACCCAGCCCACCCACACATCTGACCACATCAGCTCCCCCACACACCTGACCCCCTGCCCCAGCACACCTGACGTCAGCCCTCCACACACCTGACACCCTCATCCCCCAAAAATCACCTGACCCTCACCCCTCCGACACACCTGAACCCCAGCCCCGAACGCATCTGAGCCCAAGCCTCCCACACACCTGAACCCCAGCCCCGCACATAGCTGACGCCCAACCCTCACACACATGACCCCCTCAGCCCCCCACACACCCGACCCCCTACCCCCAACACACCTGGCGTCAGCCCTCCGCACACCTGACCCTCTCAGCCCCCCACACACCTGACCCTCACCGCTCCACGTGAACGTCAGCCCCGCACACACCTGACCCGCAGGCCTTCCACACACCTGAACCCCAGCCCCGGCACACACCTGACCTCCAGGCCTCCCACACACCTGAACCCCAGCCCGCACACAGCTGACGCCCAACGCCCCACACACATGACCTCCTCAGCCCCCTACACAACTGACCCCCTGTCCCCAACACACTTGACCTCAGCCCTCCACACACTTTACCCCCCGGCACACCTGAACCCCAGCTCCGCACACACATGACCCAAAGCCCTCCCCCACACCTGACCAACAGACCCCCACACACGTGACCCCCAGCCCCCCACACACCTGAGACCCAGACCCCGACACTCCTGACCCACAGCCCCCCACAAACCTGACCTCCAGCCGCCCAAAACATCTGACCGACTGACTCCAGTCACTCACCTCACCTCCAATCCCCACATACCTCACACACCTCAACTCCAGTCCCCACATATCTGACCCCCAGTCCCCCCCCCACACTTCACCCCCAGTCCCACAATCACATGACTCCCTGACCCCCACACATCTGACCCCCTGACACCCCCCCCTCACAAACATGACCCCCTGCCCCCAAACACCTGACCGACAACCCCCCACACACCTGACCAACAGACACGCACACACCTGATCACCAGCCCCCCACACACCTGACCCACAGACCACCACACACCCGACCCCCCAGCCCCCCAACAAACCTGACCCCAGCGGCTCAACACATCTGACCCACTGACACCACAAAATTTGACCCAAAGCCCAATCACACACTTGGCCCCCACACTCCCCAAGCACCTGACCTTCTGACCCACATCCTCCGCACATCCCCATACCCTCTGACCCACATCCCCCGCACATCCCTCGCAGCTCCCCCACACACCTGACCCCCAGACACCCACACACCTGACCCCCAGCCCCCACACGTACCTGGCCCCCAGCTCACCCACACATCTGACCCCAACAGCTCCCCCACACATGTGGCCCCCTGCCCCAACACACGTGACGTCATCCCACCAAACACGTGACCCTCTCAGCCCCCCACACACCGGACGTCCAACCCTCCGACACACCTGAACCCCAGCCCCGCACACACCTGACCACAAGACCCCCACTCACGTGACCCCTGCCCCCACACACCTGAACTCCAGTCCCCACACACCTGACCTCCGAACCCCAGTAACCACACACACGTGACATACAGCCCCCCACAAACGTGTCCCACAGCCGCACCCCCACACGCTTGAACCACATTCCCCCGGACATGTGTCCTTTTGCCCCCCACACACCTGAACTACAGCAAATCACGCACCTGAAACCCAGCCCCATACACACCTGACCCCCTCAGCCCCCACACACCTGACACCCTGCCCCTAATACACCAGATCTCAGCCGTAAACACACCTGACCGCCTCAGCCCCCACACCCCTGACCCCCACCCCTCCGAAACACCTGAACTCCAGCCCCGCACACATATGAACACGAGCCCCCTACATATCTGACCCCATTAGCCCCCCACACATCTGACCCCTTCCCCCAAAACACCTGACGTCAGCCCTCCATACACCTGACCGCCTCAGCCAACTACACACCTGACACTCACACCTCCGACACACCAGAACCCCGCCCCGCACACACCTGACTCCCAGGCTTCCCACACACCCCAGCCCCGCACACAGCTGACGTCCAACCACAGCACACATGAGCCCCCCACACAACTGCCCCCTGCCCCAACACACCTGTCCTCAGCCGTCCACACACCTGACCCCTGCATCCCCTCACACACCTGACGCCCAACCCTCCGGCACACCTGAACCCCAGCCCCGCACACACCTGAAACCCAGCCCTCCCACACACCTGACCACCAGACCCCCACACACCTAACTCCTCAGCCCCCCACAAACCTGATCCCCAGCGGTCCAACAAATCTGACCCACAGACCCCCCAAAATTTGACCCAAATCCCCATCACACACCTCCCCCACACTCCGCACGCACCTGTCCCACTGATCAACAGCTCCCGCACATAACTGTCCCGCAGCCCCCCCCCCACCACACACCTGACCTCCAGACCCACACACATCTGACCCCCAGCACCCCACACACCTGACTCCTGACCACCACGCACTTGACAGCCAGCCCCTCCACACACACCTGACCCCAACCCACACACACACCTCACCTCCAGTCCCCTCATACCTAACCCCCAGTCCCCCCACAGACTTTACACCCAGCCCCCCAATCACCTGACTTCCTGACCCCCACACATCTGACCCCCAGACACCCACCCACCCTCACAAACCTGACCGCTTGACCCCCACACAACTGACCGACAACACTCACATCTGACCAACTTGTCACCCAGCCCCCCGGACACATGTCCGACGACCCCCCCTACACACCTAAACCCCAGCCCCGCACACACCTGAACCCCAGCCCCCACACACCTGACCCCCACAACACCTACCCCATACACCTGAATCGCAGCCCTCTACACACCTGACTCCCAGCGCCCCATATACCTGACCCATTCAGCCCCCACACACCTGACACCCTGCCTCCTACACAACAGACTTCAGCCTTCCACACACCTGACCGCCTCAGCCCCCCCCCCACACAACTGACTTCCAGCTCCTCACACACCTGACCCCATCAGCCCGCAGACACATGACCCCCAGGCCTCCCACGCACCCGAACCCCAGCCCCGTACACAACTGACGCCCAACCCTCCACACCCCTGATCCCCTCAGCCCCCCCCATACACCTGACCCCCCTGCCCCCAACACACCTGGCGTCAGCCCTCCACACACCTGACCCCTCAGACCCCACAAACCTGACCCCCAGCCGCCCAACACATTTGACCCACTGACCCCCCAAAATTTGACCCACAGCTCCATCACACACCTGACCCCCACATCCCCACGCACCTGACCCACTGACCCACAGCCCCCGCACATAACTGATCCGCAGCCCCCCAAACACACCTGTCCCTCAGCACCCCACAAACCTGAGTCGTGGCCCCCCACACACCTGACAGCCAGCCCCCCACACACACCTGACCCCTACCCTACACATACCTCACCTCCAGTCCCCACATAGCTGACTCCCAGTGCCCCAACACACCTGACCCCAGCCCCTCAATCACCTGACTCCCTGACCCCCAAACATCTGACCCCCCTGATCCCCATCGCTCCCCGCACTAACCTAACCCCCTGCCCCCACATACACCTGAACCACAGTCCCGCACACATCTGACTTCCAGCCCCCTGCATACCTGACCCCAGTCCAGCACACACCTGACGTCCAAACCCTTCACACGCCTGACCCCCAGCCCTCCACACACCCGACTCCCAGCCCTCCCCACAAATCTGACACCCTCACCTCGCCCCACACACTTGACATCCAGCCCTCCACACACCTGAACACTTTGTCATCCAGCCCCAGGGACACCTGTCCCCAGCCCCCGCCAAACACACACCTGAACTCCAGCCTCCCACACACCTGACCACCTCGGCACCCCCCAAAAACCTGATACCCTGACCCCAACACACATGACTCGCAGCACCCCACACACCTGACCCCTTCAGCCCTCCGCTCACCTGAGCCCCACCCATCCGGTACAACTGAACCCCAGCCCTCTCACACACCTGCCCCCCTCAGCCTATCCCCACATAGGTGAACCCCGCACACAGCTAACGTCCTGCCCCCTCACGCCTGACCCATTGACCACACACACATGATCCCAGCCCCCCACTTACATGACCCCCTCATCCCAAGACCCCCCGCACACACCTGACCTCCATCCTCATGCCTACTGGCCCCAAGCCCCCACACACCTGGCTCCCAGACCCCCCATACACCTGACACCATCCTTCTCACACTTGAACCCCAGCCCCGCACACACCTGAACCCCCGCCCCGCACACTCCTGACCTCCAGCCCTCACACAAACTTGAACCCCAGCCCCGCACACAGCTGACGCCCAGTCCCCCCACAGGCATGACGCCTTAAATCCCAACACACATGACCCCCAGTACCCTAACACACCTGATCCCCTGGTTCCCAGACCCCCACACACCTTATCTCCAGTCCTCCATGTACCTGATCCCCCACCTCACCGCAAACCTGACCACCAGCCCCCCACACACACCTGAACCCAGCCCCGCACACACCTGACTTCCACCCCACACACCTGAAACCCACCCCCCCCACACCTGACACCCAGCCCCCCCCCCATACACCTGACCTCAACCTCCCCCACACACACGGGACCCCCAGCCCCCGCACCTGAACCTCATCCCCCACGTACCTGAACTCTGATACCCCACTAGCCACACACACATGACACCCATCCCACCAGAGACTTGCACCCCAGCCACCCACCCCCACCCCCCCACAATCCTGAACCTCAGCCACCCCCGCACACCTGCTTCCCAGCCGAACACACCTGTCCCCCTAAAGCCACCACACACCTGACACCCAGCCTAACACACACACCTGACCACCCATCCCATCGGACACGTGTTCCCAGCCACCCCCACACCCTTGAACACCAGCACCGCACACACATGAACTCCAGCCCCGCACACACCTGAACCCCAGCCATCCACACACCTGAACCTGTCAGCCCACCCCACCCCAGCCCCCGCCACACACCTGACACCCACCACCCCCATACACCTGACCCCAGCCCCCCACGCACGTGAAACCCAGGCCCCGCACACCTGAACCCAGCCCCGCACACACCTGAACCCCAGCCATCCACACACTTGAACATCTCAGTCCTCCACCCACATAGCTGCCCCCCAGCCCCCCATACACCTGACCCCAGCCCCCCACACATCTGACCCCAGCCCCCCACTCACGTGAACACCAGGCCCCACACACCTGACCTCTGATCTCCAGTAGCCACACACACATGACACCCAGCCCCCCACATACGTGCCCCAACACCCCCCCCACTTCTGAATCACACCCCCCACACACACACACAACTGACAACCAGACCCCACACACCGGAGAAACTGATGCCTAACCCCCTGATCCCCAGACCCCCACATAGCTGACCCCCAGCCCCACGACACACCTGAACCCCAGCCCCACAAACACACCTGACACCCAGCTCCCCTGCACACCTGACCCTCTGATACGCAGCCCACCCAAACATACTGACCCGAGACCCCACACACCTGATCCCCAGAAACCCCCACATCTGTGACCCACACCCCCCCCCCACACACATACCGGACCCCCAGCCCTCCACACACCTGACCCCCAGCCCCCCCCCACATATGTGACCCACACCCCCCACACCAAAAGCGGAATCCCAGCCCCCACTCATCCGACCGACAGCTACCCCACACACCTGATCCCCAGCTCCCCCACACACCAGACCCCCTTCTCCCAGCCCCACAACACACTTGACCACCTGGTCACCCAGCCCCCAGACACACACCTGATCCCCATCCCTCCCACAGACCGGAATCCCAGCCCCGCACACACATGACCCCCATCCCTCCCACAGACCTGAACCCCAGCCCCGCACACACGTGACCCACATCCCTCCCACAGACCTGCACCCCAGCTCCGCACAGCTGACGCCCAATCCCCCCCCCCCCCCCCACACGCCTGACCCCCTTACTCGCCACACACATGATCCAAGCCCACCACACACATGACTCCCTGTCCCCCACACACCTGCCGCCTGATCCCCAGCCCCCACACACCTGACACCCTGATCACAAGACCTCCACAAATCTGACCCCCTGATCAGCAGTCCCCCACAAACCTGACCCCCACCCCCACAACACACCTGACCCCCACCCTCACAACACACCTGTCACGCAGCCCCACCACAAACCTGCCACCTCACCCGCAGCTTCACCACACACCTCACATCCAGCCCCCCAGACACATCTGACCTACTGACCCCAGCTCCCCCGCACAACTGACCCCCGCACACCCCTGACCCCCAGCCACCCCGCACAACAGAACCCCTGACCCCCGCACACTCCTGACCTCCAGCCCTCACACACACTTGAACCCCAGCCCCGCACACAGCTGACGCCCAGCCCCCCCCCCCACAGGCATGACGCCTTAAATCCCTACACACATGACCCCCAGTACCCTCACACACCCGATCCCCTGGTTCCCAGACCCCCACACACCTTATCTCCAGTCCTCCATGTACCTGATCCCCCACCCCACCGCAAACCTGACCACTAGCCCCCCACACACACCTGAACCCAGCCCCGCACACACCTGACTTCCACCCCCACACACCTGACACCCACCCCCCCACACCTGACACTCAGCCCCCCCATACACCTGACCTCAACCTTCCCCACACACACGGGACACCCAGCCCCCGCACCTGAACCTCATCCCCCACGTACCTGAATTCTGATACCCCACTAGCCACACACACATGACACCCATACCACCAGAGACTTGCACCCCAGCCACCCACCCCCCCCCCACCCCCCACAATCCTGAACCTCAGCCACCCCCGCACACCTGCCTCCCAGCCCCACACACCTGTCCCCCTAAAGCCACCACACACCTGACACCCAGCCTAACACACACACCTGACCACCCAGCCCACCGGACACCTGTCCCAAGCCACCCCCACACCCTTGAACACCAGCACCGCACACACCTGAACTCCAACACCGCACACACCTGAACCCCAGCCATCCACACACCTGAACCTGTCAGCCCACCCCACCCCAGCCCCCGCCACACACCTGACACCCACCACCCCCATACACCTGACCCCAGCCCCCCACGCACGTGAACCCCAGGCCCCGCACACCTGAACCCAGCCCCGCACACACCTGAACCCCAGCCATCCACATACTTGAACATCTCAGTCCCCCACCGACATAGCTGCCCCCCAGCCCCCCATACACCTGACCCCAGCCCCCCCACACATCTGACCACAGCCCCCACTCACGTGAACACCAGGCCCCACACACCTGACGTCTGATCTCCAGTAGCCACACACACATGACACCCAACCCCCCACATACGTGCCCCAACACCTCCCCCCCCCCACTTCTGAATCACACCCCCCACACACACACACACCTGACAACCAGACCCCACACACCGGAGAAACTGATGCCTAACCCCCTGATCCCCAGACCCCTACATAGCTGACCCCCAGCCCCACGACACACCTGAACCCCAGCCCCACAAACACACCTGACACCCAGCTCCCCTGCACACCTGACCCTCTGACACGCAGCCCACCCAAACATACTGACCCGAGACCCCACAAACCTGATCCCCAGAACCCCCCCACATCTGTGACCCACACCCCCCCACACACACATACCGGACCCCCAGCCCTCCACACACCTGACCCCCAGCCCCCCCCCCACATATGTGACCCACACCCCCCACACAAAAAGCGGAATCCCAGCCCCCACTCATCCGACCGACAGCTACCCCACACACCTGATCCCCAGCTCCCCCACACACCAGACCCCCTTCTCCCAGCCCCACAACACACTTGACCACCTGGTCACTCAGCCCCCAGACACACACCTGATCCCCATCCCTCCCACAGACCGGAATCCCAGCCCCGCACATACATGACCCCCATCCCTCCCACAGACCTGAACCCCAGCCCCGCACACACGTGACCCCCATCCCTCCCACAGACCTGCACCCCAGCTCCGCACAGCTGACGCCCAACCCCCCCCCACACGCCTGACCCCCTTACTCGCCACACACATGATCCAAGCCCACCACACACATGACTCCCTGTCCCCCACACACCTGCCGCCTGATCCCCAGCCCCCAAACACCTGACACCCTGATCACAAGACCTCCACAAATCTGACCCCCTGATCACCAGTCCCCCACAAACCTGACCCCCACCCCCACAACACACCTGACCCCCACCCTCACAATACACCTGTCACGCAGCCCCACCACAAACCTGCCACCTGACCCGCAGCTTCACCACACACCTAACATCCAGCCCCCCACACACATCTGACCTACTGACCCCAGCTCCCCCGGACAACTGACCCCCGCACACCCCTGACCCCCAACCACCCCGCACAACAGAACCCCTGACCCCCGCACACACCTAACCCCCAGCCCCCCGCGTACGTGACCCCCAGCCCCCACATACACTTGACCCCCCAATACCCCACACAGCTGATCCACAGCGCCCTCCCCCACACACCTGACACCCTGACCCCAGCACGCAACTGACCCCCAGCCCCCCACATACGTGACCCACAACCCCCCACATAACGGAACACCAGCCCCCACGTGAACTTGACACCCAACCCCCCACACAGCTGACCAACAGCTCCCCCGGACAGCTGACGCCCAAACCCCCACACACCTGAAAACCTGATTCCCCATACACATGATCCCAGCCCCCCCCAAACATGACCACCTGAACCCCAGCCCCGCACACACCTGACCTCCAGCCCCCTGCCTACTGATCGCTAGCCCCCACACACCTGACACCCAGCCCCACCTTTTCCTGACCCCATCCACCACACACCTGATCCCCAGCCCCGCACACACCTGAACTCCAGCGACGCACACACCTGATCCCCAGCCCCGTAACAGCTGACGCCCAGGCCCCAGAACCCTGACCCTCTGAATCCCCACACACATGACCCCAGCCACCCACACACATGACCCCCCAGTCCCCCCAAAGGCCTGACCCATTGATTCCCAGACCTCACCTCCTGTCCCAAAATACCTGACTCCTAGCCCCCCCACAAAAATGACCACCAGCCCCACACACACACCTGACACCCAGCCCCGCTCACACCTCACTCCAGACCCCCCCACACACACACACGTGGCCCCCTGCCCCCACAATCCTGAACCCCATTCCCCGCACATTTAACCCCTGATCCCCAGTTGCCACATACACATGACACCCAGCCACCCACACACGTGCGCCTCAGCCCCCCCTCCCCCCACTCTCCTGATCCAAAGCACACCTGACTAGCAGCCCGCCCCCTCAGCCCCCCACCCACCTGACCTCCAGCCCCCAACACACCTGACCACCTTGTCACCCAGCCCCTCGGACACCTGTCCTCAGCCCTCCTATACACCAGAACACCAGCCCCCCAACCACCCGAACCCCAGCCCTCCACACTCCTGAACCCCAGCCCTCCACACACCTGACCACCTCAGCCCCCCATCCACACAGCTGATACCCAGCCCCCCGTAAACCTGACCTCTTCAGCCCCCACAAACCTGACTCCCATCCCCCGCATACACATGCAAGCCCCTCACACACCTGACCCCATTAGCACCCCCACACACCTGACTCCCAACCCCCCCCCCCACACACACAACTGAACCTCACTTCCCACACACCTGACCCTGATCCCCAGTAGCCTCACACACATGACACCCAGCCCCCCACACACGTGCGCCCCACCCCCACCCCCAACACTCCTGAACCACATCCCGCTCGCGCACACTCCCAGCCCCTACACACCTGACACCCTCAGCTCCTCCCACACCTGACTCGCAGCTCCCCACACACATGACCACCTTGTCACCCAGCACCCCGGACACCTGTCCCCAGCCACCACCACCCCCGCACACATGAACCCCAGCCCTCCACACACCTGACCACCTCAGCCCCCCACCCACACCTGACTTCTAACCCACCATACGACTGACCCCCTGCCCCCAACACACCTGAGCTCCCCAGCCCCTCCCAAAACATCTGAATTCCAGCCCTCCACACACGTGGCCCCCTCAGAACCCAACCCGCATAGACGACCCCCAGCCCCCCACACACACGCTCCCCAGCCTCCCCACACACCTGCCCAATTCAGCCCCCCACATACCTGAATCCCAGCCCCTAACACACATGACCGCAGCCCTCCACACACCTGACCTACTCAGCTCCCCACACCCCTGATCCCATCCTTCGCCACACCTGAACCCCAGCCCCGCATACACCTGAGCCCCAGCCCTCCCAAAAACCTGAACCCCAGCCCCCCTTGGAGCTGATCTCCTGACTCCCCACACATAAACCCCAGCCCCTCAAAATCCTGAACACAAGCCTCCCACCCACATGACCCCTAGCTCCCAATACACACCTGACCCCCACACGCCCACACACCTGACCCCCAGACCCCCACACACCTGACCCCAGGTCCTCTTAAATCTGACCCCCAGCCGCCCACACATCTGACCCAATGACCCGCCCAATATTTGACCCAAAGCCCCATCACACACCTGGCCCCCATACCCCCCACACACCTGACCAACTGACACACAGCCTCCGCACACACCTGACCCGCAGCCCCCCACACACCTGGCCCCCATTCCCCCACAAATCGGACCCACAACCATCCAACACATCTGACCCACTAACACCCTCAACATTTGACCCAAAGCCCCATCTCATACCTGACCCCACACCCCCCAAACATCTGACATGGATAGAAAATTGGTTGACAGACAGAAAGCAAAGAGTGGGGAGAAATGGGTCCCTTTCAGAATGGCAGGCAGTAACTAGTGGGGTACCGCAAGGCTCGGTGCTGGGACCGCAGCTATTTACAATATCCATTAACGACTTGGATGAAGCGATTAAATGTACCATTAGCAAATTTGCAGATGATACAAAGCTGGGTGGTAGTGTAAACTGTGAGGAAGATGCTATGAGGTTGCAGGGTGACTTGGACAGGTTGTGTGAGTGGGCTGGTGCATGGCAGATGCAGTTTAACATGGATAAGTGTGAGGTTATCCACTTTGTTGGTAAGAATAGGAAGGCAGAGTATTATCTGAATGGTGTCAAGTTAGGAAAAGGGGACGTACAACCAGATCTGGGTGTCCTCGTGCATCAGTCACTGAAAGGAAGCATGCAGGTACAGCAGGCAGTGAAGAAAGCCGTTGGAATGTTGACCTTCATAACAAGAGGAGTTGAGTATAGGAGCATAGAGGTCCTTCTGCAGTTGTACACGGCCCGAGTGAGACCGCACCTGGAGTACTGTGTGCTGTTTTGGTCTCCAAATTTGAGGAAGGATATTCTTGCTATTGAGGGCGTGCAGCATAGGTTTACTAGGTTAATTCCCGGAATGGCGGGACTGTCATATGTTAAAAGACTGGAGCGACTAGGCGTGTATACACTGGAATTTAGAAGGATGAGAGGAGATCTTATCGAAACGTATGATTATTAAAGGGTTGGACACGTTAACGGCAGGAAACATGTTCCCAATGTTGGGGGAGTCCAGAACAAGGGGCCATAGTTTAAGAATTAGGGGTAGGCAATTTAGAAATTATTTGAGAAAAAAAATTCAGTCAGAGAGTTGTGAATCTCTGGAATTCTCTGCCTCAGAAGGCAGTAGAGGCCAATTCTCTGGATGCATTCAAGAGAGAGCTAGATAGAGCTCTTAAGGATAGCGGAGTCAGGGGGTATTGGGAGAAGGCAGGAATGGGGCGCTGATTGAGAATGATGAGCCATGGTCACATTGAATGGGGGTGCTGGCTCGAAGGGCCGAACGTCCTCCTCCTGCACCTATTGTCTATTGTTCATTGTCTGTTGACCCACTGACCCACAGCCCCCTTACACACCTGAACCTCACCTCCCCACATACTGACTCATGACCACCCCGCCCCACGAACCAGAAAGCCAACCTCCCAACACACACCTGACCCCAATGCCCACACACAGCTGACGCCCAGCCCCCCACACGCCTGACACCCAGAATCCCCACACACATGACCCCAGCCCCTCACACACATGACCCCAGTCCCCCCACATACCTGACCCGCTGATTCCCAGACCCCCACATATCTCACCCCCAGAGCCCCACATACCTGACCCCCAGCCCCCCACACACACCTGAACCCACCCCCGCACACACCTGACCAGCGCCGCACACACCTGTTCCCATCAGCCCCCACCCGCATTTCTGACCCCAGCCCCCCCTCACACACTTGAACTCCAGCCCCGCACACACCTGATCTCCAGTCCGCACACACCTGACACCCTCACCCCTCCAACACACCTGGCTCCCAGCTCCCCCACACACCTCACCCCCTCAGCCCCCATACACCTGACCCAATCCCCCAACATTCCTGACGTCATGCCTCCACACGCCTGAAACCCTTAGCCCCCCACACACCTGAGCCACACCCCTCCGACTCACCTGAACCACAGTCCCGCACACACCTGATCCCTTGCCCAGCACACACCTGGCCCCAGCCCTCCCAAACACCTGAACCACAGTCCCAGACACCCAGACGCCCACACGCATGAGCTGAATCCCCACAAACATGTCCACAGCCCCCACACACACATGAAACCCAGTGCCCCCACACACATGTCCACCTGCTTCCGAGACCCCCATACGCCTCACCTCCAGTCCCCCACATACGTGAGACCCAGCCCCTCGACATACCTGACCCTTAGACCCCACACACACCAGAACCCAGCGCGGAACACACCTGACCTCCTCCCCCATACACCTGACCCCAGACCCCCCCACACACGTGACCCCCTGCCCCCACACACCTTAACCCCATTCCACACACACCTGACCCCTGATATCCAAGAACCGCACACACATGACACACAGCCTCCCCGCACAACTGACCACTTCAGCCCCCCACAGACCTGACTCCCAGCCCCCAACTCACCTGACCTCAGCCCTCCACATACCTGACCCACTCAGCTTTCCACACAAATGACCCCCACACCTCCGATACACGTGAACCCCATCCCCGCACACAACTGACCCGCAGCCCTCCCAAATATCTGAACCACAGCCCCCACAAACCGGACACCCAGCCTCCCACACACATGACATCATTCCCCCAACACACTTGACCTCATCGCTCCACCTTACCCCTCCGACATACCTGAACCCCAGCTCTGCACACACATGACCCACAGCCCTCCCCCACACCCCGATCCCAGATCACCTGACCGCAGCCCTCCACACACCTGACCGCCTCAGCCCCCCACAGCCCTGACCCCCACCCCTCTGACACACCTGAACTCCAGCTCCGCACACACCCGAACCCCAGCCCCCCTCACAACTGACCCGCGCAGCCCCCCAAACACATGACCCCAGTCCCCCACACACCTCACCTCCAGTCCCCCACATAGGTCACCCCATCCCCACACACACTAACCCCAGCCCCGGACACACCTGAACTCCAGCGCCGCACACACCTGACCCCCTCAGCACTCCCCTCTACATTGCTGACCCCAGCCACCCATATACCTTCCTCCCAGCCCGCACCCACCTGACCCCATGACCCAACATACCTGACGTCAGCACTCCACACATCTGACACCTTCAGCCCCCACACATCTGACCACCACCCCTCCGACACACATGAACCCCAGCCCCTCACACACCTTAATCCCCAGCCCCCCACAAACCTGACCCCCATTGCTGACCCCCAGCCCCCCATATACCTTCCTCCCAGCCCGCACCCACCTGACCCCATGACCCAACTTACATCTGACACCCTCAGCACACCACACATCTGACCACGACGCCTCCGACACACCTGAACCCCTGACCCTCACACACCTGAATCCCCAGACCCCCACAAACCTGACCCCCATTGCTGACCCCAGCCCCCCCCCCACACACCTAACACACAGCCCCCACACATCTGAATCCCTCACCTCCCCCCACATAGCTGAAGTCCAGCCCCGCACACAGCTGACGCCCAACCCACCACACGCCTGACCCCCTGATTCCCCATTCACACGATCCCAGCCCCCCACAAACATGACCCCCGACCCACACACACCTGAACCCCAGCCCCGCACACACCTGACTTCCAGCCCCCTGCCGACTGATCGCTATCCTCCACATACCTGCCACCCATATACCTGACCCCAGCCTCCCCATATACCTGACCTCAGCCCCCCCATATACCTGATACCCAGCCCCGCATACACCTGATCCCCAGCCCTACAAACACCTGAAATCCATCCACGCACACACCTGATCCCCAGCCATCCCACTCATCTGAACCCCAGCCCCGTAACAGCTGACGCCCAGTCCCAAGTCCCCTAACCCCCTGAATCCCCACAAACATGACCCCAGTCCCCCCGCACGCCCCTTGATTCCCAGACCTCACCTCCTGACCCCCACATACCTGACACAAGCCCCTCCACAAACATGACCCCAGCCCCAGACACACACCTGACACCCAGCTCCGCTCACACCTCACTCAAGACACCCCCACACACACGTGGCCCCCAGCCCCCACAATCCTGAACCCCACTCCCCGCACACTTAACCCTTGATCCCCAGTAGCCACACACACATGACACCCATGAACACATGACACTCCTGAACCAAACCCCCACCACTCGCACACCTGACTCCCAGCCCGCACAGAGCTGACCGCCTCAGCCCCCACACACCTGACCCCCAGCCCGCAACACACCTGACCGCCTTGTCACCCAGCCCCTCGGACACCTGTCCCCAGCCCTCCCGTACACCAGAACACCAGCCCCCCACACACCTGAACCCCAGCCCCCAACAAACCTGAACCCCAATCCCCACAATCCTGACCCCCATTGCTGACCCCCAGCCCTCCCCACACACATAACACACAGCCCCCACACAGCTGAATCCCTCACCCCATTAAATATCTGACCTCCAGCCCCGCACAGAGCTGACGCCCAACCCCCCACACGCCTGATCCCCTGATTACCCACACACACGATACCAGCCCCCACAAACATAACACCCTGATCCCCAGACCCCCCACACACATGACCCCAACCTGACCTACAGCCCCCTGACCTACAGCCCCCTGCCTACCTGACCCACAGCCCCTATGCACCTGGCACATGAATCCCAACCCGACACACATGAACCCCAGCCCCGCACACATCTGAATCCCAGCCCCGCACACACCTGAACCCCAACCCCACACACACCTGAACCCCAGCCCCACCCACACATGAACCCCAGCCCCCCACACACCTGACCTCCAGCCTGCCCACACACCTGAACCCCAGCCCCGCACACACCTGACCTACATCCTGCCCACACACCTGAACATCAGCCCCGCACACAGCTGACAGCCAGCTGCCCACAAGCCTGACCCCTTGAATCCCCACAGACATGACCCCAGTCCACACAATCCTGACACCCAGCCCCATACACCTGACCCCAGTCACCCCCCACACACACACGTGACACCCAGCCCCCAGACACCTGAACACCACTCCCCACATACCTGACCCTGATCCCCAGTAGCCACACACACATGACACGCAGCCATCCATACACGTGCGAACCAGCCACACTACTCACTCCTCCACACATACCTGACTCCCACCCCACACACCCCCACACTACTGAAAGACATCTGTCCCCCCGCACACTTGACTCCCAGCCCCTACACGCCTGACTCACTTAGCCCCTCACACACCTGACTCCCAGCCCCACACACACTTGACCACCTTGTCACAGAGCCCCCCGGACACCTGTGCAGTGTCCCCATACACACCTGAAACCCAACCCCGCACACACCTGAACTCCATCCCTCCACACACCTGACCCCACTAGCACACCCCACACACCTAACTCCCAGCCCCCCACACACCTGACCCCCTCAGACACCACACACCTGACCCCCTGCCCCCAACACACCTGACCTCATCCCTCCGTACACCTGACCCCCTCGGCTCCCCACACTTCTGACCACCACCCTCCGCCACACTTGAACCCCTGCCCCACACACACTAGACCCCCAGCACTCCCAAATACCTAAACCCCAGCCCCGCACGAAGCTGACACCCTGACTCCCCACACACCAGACCCTGAGCCCCACCACACACATAAACTACAGCCCGCCACAAACAGGACCACCACCCTCACACACACACGACCCCCAACCCCCGATACACAGCTGACCCCCAGACCGCCACAGACCTGACCCCAAGGCCCTCTCAAACCTGACCCCCAGCCGCCCAACACATCTAACCCACTGACCCGTCCAACATTTGACCCAAAGCCCCATCACACACCTTGCCCCCGCACATCTGACCAACTGACCCACAGCCTACGCACACACATGACCGCAGCCCCCCCCCCCCACACACACCTGACCCCATACCCCTACACACACGACCCACTGACCCACAGCCCCCGCACATAACTGACCCCAGACCCCCCACACACCTGACCCACTCGGCCCCCCACACACCTGACCCACTGCCCCAACACGCCTGACCTCAGACCTCTGCACACCTACCGCTCTCAGCTTTTCACACCCCTGACCCTCACCTCTCCGATACACCTGTACCCCAGCCCTGCACACACCTGACCCACAGCCATCCCAAACACCTGAACCCCAGCCCCGCACAAAGCTGACAACCTGACACCCCACACTCCTGACTCTGAGCCCCCCACACACCTGAATCCCAGCCCCACCAAAAACCGCACCCTCAGCCTCCCACACACATGACACACAGCTCCCAACACACACCTGACCCCCAGACGTCCACACACATGACCCCCAGCTTCTCACAAAACTTACCTCCAGCCCCCCGAAACACCTGCCCCCCAGACACCTACACACGTGACCCCCAGCCCCACAAAACTGAATCCCCCCCACGCACCCGAAAGCTACCCCCCAAACACACACCTGACCCCAACCCCCACACGCACCTCACCTCCAGTCCCCCACACACCTGAACCCCAGCCCCGCGCACAGCTGACGCCTAGCCCCCCACACGCCTGACGCCCAGCATCCCCACACACACATGACCCCAGCCCCAACACACATGACCCTCAGTCCCCCCACACACCCGACCCCCTGATTCTCAGACACACACACACCTCATCTCCAGAGCGCCACATACCTGACCACCAGCCCCCCCACACATAACTGAACACATCCCTGCACAATCCTGACCAGAGCCACACACAGCTGACCCCATCAGGCCCCACCCGCATTGCTGACCCCAGCCCCCCCCACACACTTGAACCCCAGCCCCGCAAACAACTGATCTCCAGTCCGCACACACCTCACACCCTCACCCCTCTACCGCACCTGACACCCAGCCCCTCCACAGACCAGTCCCCCTCAGCCACCCACACACCTGACCCATACCCCCAACACACCTGATATCAGCCCTCCACACACCTGAAACCCTCAGCCCCCCACATACATGAACCCCACTCCTCCGACTCACCTGACCGACAGTCCCGCACACACCTGATCCCTAGCCCCGCACACAACTGACCCACAGCCCTCCCACACATTTGAACTCCAGCCCTGCACACTCCTGAACCCCAGCCCCCCACACATATGAACTCCAGCCCTCCACAAACGTGACCCCCTCAGCCCCCACCCACATAGCGGACCCCCAGCCCCACACACACACGATCCCCTGCCTCCCCACACATCTGACCACTTCAGCCACACACACACCTGAATCCCAGCCCCTCTATACACCTGACCCCCTCAGCCCCCAACACACCTGACCCCTTGCCCCCAACATACCTGACCTTAGCTCTCAACACACCTGACCCCCTCAGCTTTCCACACCACTGACCCCCACCCCTCCGATACACCTGAACGCTAGGCCCGCACACACCTGACCTACAGCCCTCCCAAACAACCTGAACCACAGCTCCGCACAATGCTGACCCCCTGACTCCCCACACACCTGACCATGAGCTCCTCCCACACACTTGAACCCCAGCCCCCCACAAACCGGACCCCCAGCCTCCAACACACATGACACCCAGCTCCCAACACACACCTGACCCCCAGACTTCCACACACCTGACTCCCATACCCTCACAAAACTGACACCCAGCCCCCACACACCTGACCCCCAGACCCCTACACACACACCCGACCCCAAACCCCCACACACCTGACCCTTAGCCCCTCATATACCTCAACATCAGCCGCCCAAAATATCTGACCCACTGCCCCCCCAACATTTGACCCAAAGCCCCATTACACACCTGCCCCCATCACTCCCCACACACCTGACCTACTGACCCACACCCCCGCACATAACTGGCCACAAGCACTCCCCGCCCACACACCTGACTCCTGGCCCCCACGCACCTCACAGCCAGCCCCCGCAGACAAACCTGACATCAACCCCCACACACACCTCACCCCCATTCCCCCCATACACTTGACCCCCGGACTCCACTCACCTGACCCACTGACCCTCACACACACCGTAACCCAAGCCCCGCACACACCAGAGCAATTGACGCCCAACACCCTCACACAGCTGACCTCCAGCGCCCCACACACCTGAGCCTCAGCCCCCCCCACACACACCTGACCCCCTCAGCCCCTCCACAAACCTGAACCTCACATGACCCCCTCTCACATGACCCCCAGCCCACCCCTACAAGCCTGACACACACCGTCCTATAATCATGAGCCCCCCCGGGGGACGGCACATGATGACGTAGGCACAGGTCGTGGTCTTCCAGCTCCTCCGAACAAAACTTAGAAAAGTACCGAGTAAAATTGAACAAATGTTCCTTAGAAAGTCTATAATTCTCTATAAAGACTGGGGGATTATTTAGACATGTCTCCTAAACAAAAACTGAAGAAACCCACCGGGTTAAAGAGATCGGGTGAGAAGAGGGAAGGAGGCCCTGTTGAGTTGGAGAATCCTCGTGCTCAAGTTGAGAGGACTGGTCCCGAAGAATGGCAAGTAGGAGCGGCGGCACCCGGGAGGAAGAAGCATGCCTCGCGTGAATACGGGGAACCGCGCATGCGCGAACAAGGGGAACCGCGCATGCGCGAAATGTCACAAGGCAAGTTAAAGAAACGACAATCCCAGGAGGCCTCTGCCACAGATAGTGACATCGACCAGGACCAGGACCAAGAACATACAGACGATCAAGAAGATTCATCAGAAGGTGAACCTTGCCTACCAGATAGACCTAAAGGTAAAATTGAAAGTAAAAAATATAGGGGAAGTATGGAAGAGATCTTACAAGAAGTATGTGAACAATTAAAAAATAATACCATCGCTATTAACAGAAGTTTTTAAAAAATGGATAAATTGGATAAAAAAGTTAAAAAACTGGAAGTTAAGACCGAAGATACTATTGAAAGAGTGAATAAGATCGAAGACAACGTAACTGCTTGGATAACAGAAAGGAAACAGATATTTGAAAAACTGGACTTGTTGGAGAATACTAGTAGAAGAAACAATATAAAGTTTGTTGGTCTTGAAGAGCGCGCAGAGGGAGAAGACTCAATAGAATTCTTTCGAAAGTGGATTCCGAATATTTTGGGAATGGAAAAAAGTGAAATTGAAATTGAAAGGGCACATAGGGCATTAAGTCCAAAACAGAGGCAGTTTCCGAGATCAATTCTCATAAAATTATTGAGATATCAAGATAAAGAAAGAATTTTGAAGAGATTCAAAAGTGGAGAGAATAAACTTTTTTTCTATCCTGATATAAGTTATGAGCTTTTGAAGAGAAGGAAGGAATTCAACCCTGCGAAAAAAGCCCTGTGGCAAAAAGGTTATCGATTTTACCTGCGATACCATGCAACATTGAAAATTTTTATGACCAGAAGAATTTATATATAAATGGGAAGCGAAGCTATTAGTTAAGGATAAAGAGTCACCTTTGCTAAAACATTTAATTAATACATTGTTGAAAACAGTTAAAGTTAATGATAAAATATTTTTTTTAACAGCTAAAACTCCATTAGTAAAAAATGGATTATTGCCGTTTGCTTGGAATAATCAAATACTACAACTCTGGGAACAGAAGGGTATTAAAAATATAGGAGATTGCTATGAAGGAAATAAATTTTTGACATTTTCCCAATTGAGAAATAAATATCAAATTCCAGGGAATAGTATTTTTTTCTATTATCAATTACAATCTTTTTTAAGGGAAAGGTTAGGTAATTCAATGTCTCTATTTCAGATTAAAGGAATGGAATCCTTGTTTCTGGGCAAGGGAATAAAAAAATTATATCATCAATGTATAAATTATTACAAAAATCTAGTCCAAAGATAGGAATTCAAAAATCAAGACAAAGATGGGAAACAGATCTTAATATTATTATTGATGAACCAAGTGTTTAGATAGTATGAAAAATACTATTAATGTGAGATATAGTTTAGTACAATATAATTTTCTACATCAACTATATTTAACCCCGAAAAAACTAAACAATTTTAAACCAAACTCATCTGAAAGTTGTTTTAGATGCAATCAAGACGTGGGTAATTTTTTACACTCTACATGGGCATGTCAGAAGGTAACTCCTTTTTGGAAAGACCTAAAAAAAAAATTGGAACAACTGATGAACAAGATCATACCAAGGGATTCAAGGTTGTTTTTATTGGGAGACACAAAAGGAATAGTACGAAAGTTAATTTTAGATAAACATCAGGAAAGATTTCTCAAAATATCAATAGCAGTAGCAAAAAAATGTGTAGCGGTCACTTGGAAAGATCAAAATGAAATAAGATTTGAAAGATGGTATGCAGAAATGCGTAGTTGTATCCCATTAGAAAAAGCAACGTATAATCTGAGAAATAGATATGACTTCTTCTTGAAGGTGTGGAACCCATTCATTTTAAAGCTAGGATTAAGAATTGGAAATATTTAAATTCAGGATCGTTTTGTTACCTTTAATAAGAATTCAATAAGAAAGTACTCGGAAGTGACTCCCTCGGGACTCCAGGTTCCTCTCTTTCTCTCTTTCTTTTGCTTTTTCTTTTTCTTTCTTTTTAACTGGGGGGTGGGGGGAAGGGGGGGTGGGGAGGGGATAAAATACAGTACAATACGTGTATAATCGAATTTATAATGTAGTTATTATTGTTTATTATGAAATTTAAAATGTATGAGTTCTGTTAAAACTTAAATAAAATATTTTTTTTTTAAAATAAAAGAAATCATGAGCCCCCAGCCCCGCCACACACCTGACACCCAACTCCCCAAACACCTGACCCCCAGCCCGCCACACACCCGAACCCCTGACCCACAGCCCCCCGCACACAACTGACCACCAGCCCTCCAGGCAGCCCCCCTAACAAATGACCCCAAAGCCCCCACACAGTTGACCCGCTGACTCACAGGTTGTCATATTTGGAACCCCCAGCTCCCCATACACGTTTCCCCCTTCCCCACACACACTTGACTCCAGCGTCCCCACACACTTGACCCCCAGCCCTCCCACGCACCTGAACCCTAGCCCCGCGCACACCTGACCACGCGACCCCGACACAGCTGACGCCCAATCCCCCACACACCTGATCCCCAGCCTGCCACACACCTGACTACGGCCCCCACACACCCGACCCCCACTCCCCCAACCACACGTGACCTCCTGACGCCTCACACCACTGGGCCCCGGCACCCCGCAAACATGGCCCCTTAACCCCCATCCTCCGCACACACCTGACCAACAGTCCCCCATACACTTGTTCCCCTGCCCCCCACACATCTGACCCCAGCCCTCCCACGCACCTGAACCTCAGCCCCGCGCACACCTGACCACCAGTCCCCCACACACCTGACCACCCGACCCCCACACACCTGACCCCTTGAACGATAGCCCCCACCTGACACCCAGCCACCCAGGTACATGACCTCCAGCTCCGCCACACACCTGACCTCTACCACCCCCACACACCTGACACACTGAACCCCAGCCGCTCTACACACCTGACCCCCTTGCCCGAAGCCCACCTAGACACCTGACACCCATCCCCCCCACACTTCTCCCCCAACCCCCTCTACAATCCTGACCGCCAGGCACCTCCTCACAACCCTGACCCGAGCCCCCCACACACACCTGACCCACTGAGCCCCGAACCGCTACACCCCGAAACGCTGAGCCCCGAACCGCCCCGGGTCCCCATCCCCTCACACACTTGAACCCATGATCCCACCTGCCCCCTCACACCTGACACCCAGCGCAGCGCACACTTGACCCCCTGCCCTCTCAAACACCTGAACCCCAGTCCGCCACACACCAGACACCCTGCCCTCCCACACACCTGCCCCCAGCCTGCCACACATCTGAACCCCAGCCCCTCACACACCTGATCCCCCAACCCCCCACACACCTGAAAACCACCCCCACACATCGGACCATCAGCCCCTCACACACCTGACGCCCAGCACAACACACGCCTGACCCACTGACTCACCACACACACACATGATCACCTGTCACCCCAGACACCTGGCCCCCTGATCCCAGACACCCACCGCTCGGCCCCACACACCTGACTCCTCGCCCCCACACACCTGACCCCCAGCCCCACAACAGACCTGTCACCGAGCCCCACCACACACGTGACGCCCAGACCTCCTACAAAATGAACCTCAAGCCACACCAAACACCAGATATCCAGCTCCCCCAGCACACACTTCACCCCAGACCACACACACCTGATCTGCATCCCCAAAATAACTGACGCAAAGCCCACCCACACAACTGACCACAAACTTGACCCCAAGTTCCCCACACACCCGGCCCCCAGCCCCCCACCGACCTGACACTCAGCCCTCCACTCACCTGACCCCCAGCCCCCCACACATCTGACCCCTCAGACCCCAACACGCACGACCCCCAGCCCTGCCACACACCTGACACCCAACCCTCTCCCACACACCTGACCACGGCCCCCCACACACCCGTCCCGCACCTCCCACACAGACACCTGACGCCCCAGACACCTGGGCCACAGCAACCCACAGACCTGAACAACTGACCCCTGCAGCCCCACACACCTGACCAACAACCCAGTACACACATGACCCCCACACATCTGACCCCCAACCCCCCCACACACCTGACCCCCGCCCCCCACAAACCTAACAACCAGCCCTCTCACACACCTGAAACCCGACCACGCGCACACCTGACACCCGACCGCCACAGAGCTGAAGCCCCACCCCCCACACACCAGAACCCCAGCCTGCCACACACCAGACCGCGGCCCCCAACACAACCGACCCCCACCTCCCACCAAATGTGACACCGGACGCCCCACACACCTGGGCCCCAGCACCCTACATACCAGACCTCTTGACCCGCAGCCCCCTCACACACCTGACCACCAGCCCCCCACACACCCGACACCCAGCCACCCAGATACACGACCTCCAGCCCCGCCACACACCTGACTCCTAGCACCCCCACACACCTGACCCACTGAACCCCAGCCCACCCACCCCCTACTCACCTGCCCATCTTGCCCAAAGCCCCCCCCGGCACCTGGCACCCATCTCCCACACACCTCTTCCCTAGCCCCCCTACAATCCTGACCTCCAGGCACCGCCCACAAACCTGACCCCGAGCCTCTCACACACACCTGACCCCCTGAGCCCCAGACCCCTACATACCTGAATTCATCCACTCACACACCTGAAACCGTGATCCTCACCCGACACCTACACACGTGACACCCAGCCCCCACACACCTGACCCACTAACGCACCACACACACGACACCATTCCCCCACATCCATGACCCCCAGGAACACCAGACACCTGATCCCCCTGATCCCAGACACCCACACACTAACCCCTCGCCCCGACACACCTGACCCCCAGCACCAGGACAGATCTGACACCGAGCACCATCACACACATGCCCTATGACACCCAGCCTCACCACACACCTGAAACCCAGACCCCCCACAGGCTTAACCCCCAGCGCCCCGGACACCAGACCCCCCACCCCACCCCAAACATCTGACACCCAGACCCCCCACAGACCTGACCAGCGCCCGCCAAACACCTGACCTCCCGACTCCCATGCAGCTGACGCCCAGATCCCCACACGCCTGACCAACTGGCTCACCACACACACGAAAGCAGCCCCGCACACACATGACCCACAGTAACCCCAAACACCTGACCCCCTGATCCCAGACAGTCACACACCTGACCCCACGCGTCCACACACCTGACCCACAGCCCCACAACAGACCTGTCACCAAGCCCCACCACACACCTGCCCCCTGACACCCAGCCTCATCACACACCTGAAACTCAGCCCCCCTACAGACCTGACCCCCAATCCCCCAAACACCTGACCACCAGCGGCCCCACACACCTGCCCCCCGCCCCCCCCCCCCCCCCCACACACCCAGCCCTCCTACAAAACGAACCACAAGACCCACCAAACACCTGACAACCAGACCCCCTACACGCACATCACACCAGACCCCACACACCTGACATGCATCCCCAAAATACCGAACCCACAGACCACCCACAAAACTGACCACCACCCCCCCCACACACCTGACCCCAAGCTCCACACACACCCGACCCCAGCCCCGCACACACCTGACACCCAGCCCCACACTCACCTGACCCCCAGCCCCCCACACATCTGACCCTTCAGCCCCAAACACGCATGACCCCCAGCCCTGCCACACACCTGACACCCAACCCTCCCCCACAAACCTGACCACGGCCCCCACATTCCCGACCCGTACCCCCTGCACACACACGTGACGCCCCACACACCTGGGCCACAGCAACCCACAGACCTGAAAAACTGACCCCTGCCGCCCCACACACCTGACCAACAACGCAGTATACACCTGACGCCCAGCCCCCACCCCACCCCTGACCCACAACCCACCCACATGCCTGACCCTCAGCCCCCCATAAACCTGACCCATGCCCCCCACGCACTTAACTCCCAGCCCCCCCACATACCTGACCCCCAGCCCCCCACACACCTGACACGCAGCCCTCCCACACACCTGAAACACGGCCCCGCGCACACCTGACCACCCGACCGCCACACAGTTGACGCCCAAACCCCCGCACAACTGAACCCCAGCCTGCCACACACCTTACCACAGCCCCCCACACACTAGACCCCCACCCCCCACCAAATGTGACCCCCTGACGCCCCACACACGTGGGCCTCAGCACCCTACATACCTGACCCCTTGACACCCAGCCCCCTCACTCACCTGACCACCATTCCCCCAAACACCCGACACCCAGTCTTAGTGCCCTACCTACACCAAAACACCATCCTGTAAAGTTTCCAGTCAGGTTTCAGAGCCCACCGCAGCACAGAGTCTGCCTTGTTGAAGGTACACAACGACCTGCTTCTCACCATCGACACCGGCGACTGTGCAATCCTGCTCCTTCTCGATCTCAACGCAGCGTTCGATACAGTGGACCATACCATCCTTATTGACCGTCTCCGGTACGCGGTTGGCATTGATGGCACTGCCCTGAGCTGGTTCGTTTCCTACCTCAAGGATAGGAGTTTCCCCATCAACATAGGCAGTTATTCCTCTTCTCCAGCTAGCCTCTCCTGCGGAGTTCCACAAGGCTCCATCCTAGGCCCCATTCTCTTCTCTCTATACATGCTCCCCTTTGGCCAAATCATTCAAAGGCACGGCATTTCCTTCCACTGCTATGCCGATGACACTCAGCTTTACCCCCCCCCCCTCAAACCCAACAACCAGTCAAATTTAAACAGCCTCTTACACTGCCTTGAGGACATAAAATGTTGGATGGCACAGAACTTCCTCCAATTAAACGAGAGCAAGTCTGAGGTCATCCTATTCCCCCACCCCCACCCCCCCGACTCCATCAAATCGATAACAGGCAGTCTTGGAAGCCTATCCTGCCTAGTCAAACCGCATGTCAAAAACCTCGGCGTGATATTTGACTCTGCATTAAAGTTTGACAAGCAAGTCAACGCTGTGGTAAAAGCAAGCTTCTTCCAACTACGTACCATAGCTTAAATCAAACCTTTCCTCCAATTCGACGACACTGAAAAAATCATTCACACTTTCATTTCCTCCCGCCTAGACTACTCCAACTCCCTATACACTGGGATCAGCCAATCATCCCTGTCCCGCCTGCAACTGGTCCAAAACGCCGCAGCGAGACTCCTGACGGGTACCAGTAAAAGGGACCACATCACGCCGATTCTGGCCTCTCTCCACTGGCTCCCTGTACGGTACAGAATCAACTTCAAGCTACTCCTATTCATCTATAAAGCCCTAAATGAACATCCCCCCCTACATCAAAAATCTTCTTACCCACCTCTCTAACTCCAGGTCCCTCAGGTCGGCCGATTTGCGGCTACTCACCATCCCGCGGTCTAGGCTTAAGCTCAGGGGTGACCGCGCTTTTGCGGTTGCAGCTCCTAGACTGTGGAACAGCATCCCTCTCCCCATCAGAACTGCCCCCTCCATCGACTCCTTTAAGTCCAAGCTCAAAACCTATTTCTACACCCTAGCGTTTGAGGCCCATTGAGGAGGCGCTGTGAACTGTTTTGTATGTGCTGTTAAGTTTGTGTGCTACTGTATGTTTCTTTTTTTCCTTAGTACCTAATCAGATGTACAGCACTTTGGTCAACGTGGGTTGTTTTTAAATGTGCTATACAAATAAAATTGACTTGACATGACTTGACTTGACCATTCCCCCAAACACCCGACACCCAGCCTCCCAGATACACGACCGCCACACACCTGACTCCTAGACCCCTACACACATGACCCGCTGAACCCCAGCCCCCCCTACGAACCTGCCCCCTTTGCCCCAAGCCACACCTGGCACCCATCTCCCACACACCTCCCCCGTGCCCCCCCCCCTACAATCCTGACCTCCAGGCACCACCCACAACCATGGCCGGGAGCCCCCCACATACACATGACCCCCTGACACCCACCCACCCCCACCCACACACCTGACCCCCAGCCCGCCACACTGCTGAAACCCAACGCCACACACACCTGACCTCCAGCCCTCCCACATACCTGAAATTCAACCCCCTCACACACCTGAACGCCAGCCCCCCACACACCTGAACCTAAGCCCCCACACACACATCTGAATCCCAACCCGCCGCACACCTGACCTCCCGCCCCCAGCCCCCCACGCACACCTAAGCCCCCAGACCACGCACAACTAATCTACAAAACTCCCACACAACTGAACCCACGGCCCTCACACACCTGACCCCCAGCCCCCACACATCTGAAACCCTAACCCCCACTCACCTAACCCCAAGTCCTCCACACAACTGACCCTTCAGCCCCCAACACGCATGATGCCCCGCCCTGCCACACAACTGACACCCAACCCTCCCCCACACACCTGACCACGGCCCCCCCACATACCCGACCCCCACCCCCCCCCACAAACACGACCCCCTGACGCCCCACACACCTGAACAACTGACCCCTGCGCCCCCACACACCTGACCAACAACCCCGTACATACCTGACCCTTCACCCCCCCACACACCTGACACCCAACACCGCCACACACCTGACACGCAGCCCCCCCCACACCTGACCCCTGCCCCCCACACAATGAGCGCCCAGCCCCCCCCACATACATGACCCCAGCCCTCCCAGGCGCCTGAACCCCAGCCCCGTGCACAGCTGACCACCCGACCGTCACACAGCTGACGCCCAACCCCCCCCGCCCCCACACCTGATCCCATGCTGCCACACACCTGACAACGGCCCCCCACACACTCGGCCCCCACCCCCCCAGAAAGTGTGACCCCCTGACGTCCCACACACCTGGGCCCCAGCAACCTACACACCTGATCCCTTGACCCTCAGCCCCCCACACACCCGACACCCAGCCACCCAGATACATGACCTTCAGCCGCGCCACACACATGACTCCTAGTCCCCCCCACACACGTGACCCACTGAGCCATAGCCCCCACCCCTACTCACCTGCCCCAGGTCCCCCAGACCCTGACACCCATCTCCCACACACCCCTCCCCAGCCCCCCTATAATCCTGACCTCCAGGCACCCTCCAATAGACAATAGACAATAGACAATAGGTGCAGGAGGAGGCCATTCAGCCCTTCGAGCCAGCACCGCCATTCCATGCGATCATGGCTGATCACTCTCAATCAGTACCCCGTTCGTGCCCTCTCCCCATACCACCTCACTCCGCTATCCTTAAGAGCTCTATCCAGCTCTCTCTTGAAAGCATCCAACGAACTGGCCTCCACTGCCTTCTGAGGCAGAGAATTCCACACCTTCACCACTCTCTGACTGAAAAAGTTCTTCCTCATCACCTTCACCACTCTCTGACTGAAAAAGTTATTCTTAAACTGTGGCTCCTTGTTCTGGACCTCCCCAACATTGGGAACATGTTTCCTGCCTCTAATGTGTCCAATCCCCTAATTATCTTATATGTTTCTATAAGATCCCCCCTCATCCTTCTAAATTCCAGTGTATACAAGCCCAATCGCTCCAGCCTTTCAACATACGACAGTCCCGCCATGCCGGGAATTAACCTAGTGAACCTACGCTGCACGCCCTCCATAGCAAGAATATCCTTCCTCAAATTTGGAGACCAAAACTGCACACAGTACTCCAGGTGCGGTCTCAACAGGGCCCGGTACAACTGTAGAAGGACCTCTTTGCTCCTATACTCCTACACTCCACTCCTCTTGTTATGAAGGCCAACATTCCATTGGCTTTCTTCACTGTCTGCTGTACCTGCATGCTTCCTTTCATTGACTGATGCACTAGGACACCCAGATCACGTTGAACTCCCCCTCCTCCTAACTTGACACCATTCAGATAATAATCTGCCTTTCTATTCTTACTTCCAAAGTGAATTACCTCACACTTATCTACATTAAACTGCATCTGCCATGTATCCGCCCACTCACACAACCTGTCCAAGTCACCCTGCAGCCTTATTATAATAATAATAATAATAAGCATTTATTTTATATAGCGCCTTATCGGGTGCTCAAAGCGCTTTACAAAAACAATCAACATAAAAAGAAACAGACAAACTATCCTAACGGAAAAGCGGCGAATAAACAACGCCAGCAACCTCTCACGTCAGGGTCCGGCAGTAGACAACAAAAAGCACAGGACACACAGATACAATTTTTACACAAACAGCCATCACAGTGATCACAGTGATTGATCTAAGCACACCCTCACTGTGATGGAAGGCAAAGAAAAGTCTTATCTCCTCCTCATTCTTCTCCCGTGATGCCACGAGGTGATCGAGGCTCCCAACTTTTTGAAGCCCCCACTGGGCGATGGAAAGTCCCAGGGCCGAGCCGAGCAGGCCGATGAAGGTCCTGAGCCCCCACCGGGCGATGGAAAGTGCTGCGGCCGGGCCACGCAGGGCGATGAAGGGCCTGCGAGCGGGTCGA
Source organism: Rhinoraja longicauda (assembly GCF_053455715.1). Classification (NCBI taxonomy): domain Eukaryota; kingdom Metazoa; phylum Chordata; class Chondrichthyes; order Rajiformes; family Arhynchobatidae; genus Rhinoraja; species Rhinoraja longicauda. Next base: position 75,702,872 of record NC_135960.1, on the reverse strand, counting down.
TCGTACCTCACGCTTCGGGGCGGTCGAAGCTGCTACGGCTGGAGCTCCCAAAAACCGGTCGCCAGCCAGGGACCTGCGAACTCCCGATGTTGCGGTCTGCAGGGCCCACGGCCGAAGCCTCCGAGATGGTAAGTCCAGGCCCTGCGACCGGAGTCTTCAAGGTCGATCCCAGCTGGAGGCCGCCGACTCCACGATGTTAGGCCGTAGCGCGAACGGAGATACGACACGGTAAAGGTCGCATCTCCGTTGAGGAAGAGATTAGAAAAAAGGTTTCCCCCAACCCCCCCACCACCCCCCAACATACACAGAGTTAAAAATAGAATAAAACGTACATTAAACGATGACAATAGACAATAGACAAAAAACAAAAAAAGACAGAGAGACTGCCGGTGAGCCGCAGCTGCAGAACACAGCCACGCCCCTTATTGCATCTTCCTCACAATTCACACTACCCCCCAGCTTAGTATCATCTGCAAATTTGCTAATGGTACTTTTAATCCCTTCGTCTAAGTCATTAATGTATATCGTAAATAGCTGGGGTCCCAGCACCGAACCCCACTGATCACTGCCTGCCATTCCGAAAGGGACCCATTTATCCCCATTCTTTGCTTTCTGTCTGTCAACCAATTTTCTATCCATGTCAGTAGCCTACTCCCAATCCCATGTGCCCTAATTTTGCTCACTAATCTCCTATGTGGGACCTTGTCAAATGCTTTCTGAAAGTCGAGGTACACCACATGCACTGACCCTCCCCTTTCAATTTTCCTAGTTACATCCTCAACAAATTCCAGTAGATTTGTCAAGCATGATTTCCCCTTCGTAAATCCATGCAGACTCGGAATGATCCTGTTACTGCTATCTAAATGCTCAGCAATTTCGTCTTTTATAATTGACTCCACCATCTTCCCCACCACTGATGTCAGACTAGCTGGTCTATAATTACCCGTTTTCTCTCTCCCTCCTTTCTTAAAAAGTGGGATAACATTTGCTATCCTCCAATCCACAGGAACAGATCCTGAATCTATAGAACATTGAAAAATGATCTCCAATGCTTCCACTATTTTTAGAGCCACCTCCTTAAGTACCCTGGGATGCAGATAATCAGGCCCTGGGGATTTAGCAGCCTTCAGTCCCATCCGTCTACCCAAAATCATTTCCTGCCTAATGTGGAATTCCTTCAGTTCCTCCATCACCCTAGGTTCTCCGGCCCCTAGAACATTTGGGAGATTGTGTGTATCTTCCTCAGTGAAGACAGATCTAAAGTAACGGTTTAACTCGTCTGCCATTTCTTTGTTCCCCATAATAAATTCCCCTGCTTCTGTCTTCAAGGGACCCACATTTGCCTTGACTATTTTTTTCCTCTTCACGTACCTAAAGCAACATTTGCTATCCTCCTTTATATTATTGGTTACTTTACCCTCTTACCTCATCTTTTCTCCCCGTATTGCCTTTTTAGTTAACTTTTGTTGCTCTTTAAAAGAGTCTCAATCCTGTGTCTTCCCACTCTTCTTTGCTATGTTATACTTCCTCTCCTTAATTTTTATGCTGTCCCTGACTTCCCTTGTCAGCCACATGTGTCTCTTACTGCCCTTAGAATCTTTCCAACTCTTTGGAATAAATTGATCCTGCAACCTCTGCATTATTCCCATTGCTGTTCTACCGTCTTCCCTGCTAGGGCCTCCTTCCAGTCAATTTTGGCCAGCTCCTGCCTCATGCCTCTGTAATCCCCTTTGCTATACTGTAATACTGACACTTCCGATGTTCCCTTCTGCCTTTCCATTTGCAGAGTAAAACTTATCATGTTGTGATCACTGCCTCCTAATGGCTCTTTTACCTCTAGTCCCCTTATCAGATCAGGATCTTTACACAACACTAAATCCAGAATTGCCTTCTCCCTGGTAGGCTCCAGTACAAGCTGTTCTAAGAATCCATCTCGAAGGCACTCTACAAACTCTCTTTCCTGGGGTCCATTTCCAACCTGATTTTCCCAGTCTACCTGCATGTTGAAATCTCCCATAACCACTGTAGCATCACATTTTTGACACGCCAATTTTATCTCCTGATTCAACTTGCACCCTATGTCGAGGCTACTGTTTGGGGGCCTGTAGATAACTCCCATTAGGGTCTTTTTACCCTTACAATTTCTCATTTCTATCCATACTGATTCAACATCTCCTGATTCTATGTCACCCCTTGCAAGGGAATGAATATCATTCCTTACCATCAGAGCAACCCCACCCCCTCTGCCCACCTGTCTGTCTTTTCTATACATTGTGTACCCCTGAATATTCAGTTCCCAGCCCTGGTCCTCTTGTAGCCATGTCTCAGTGATCCCTACAACATCATACTTGCCCATGACTAACTGAGCCTCAAGCTCATCCACTTTATTTTTTATACTACGCGCATTTAAGTACAACACTTTAACTTCTGTATTTACATCCCCTCTCACATCGGTCACAATTGGTCCTGCCCTTAATTTATTTTCCCCTCTAGAACTTCTGTTCCCATTCTTCCGAGAGTCTTTTGCAATATCTCCTGTATTCCCTTTTACCTCATCTTCATATTCACAATTTGTTAACCCCTCCCCCCCACTACTTAGTTTAAACCCACAGGTGTCACACTAGCAAACCTGCCTGCCAGAATGTTTGTCCCCCTGCTGTTAAGATGTAACCCGTCCCTTTTGTACAAGTCACCCCTAGCCCAGAAGAGATCCCAGTGGTCCAGAAATCCAAATCCCTGCTCTCTCCACCAGCCCCTCAGCCATAAATTCATACCCTCTATCCCTCTGTTCCTGGCCTCACCAGCACGAGGTACCGGTAGCAGTCCAGAGATAACCACCTTCGACGTCCTACTTCTCAGTGTTTTTCCCAACTCTCTAAACTCCCGCTGTAGCACCTCCTTCCTCTTCCGCCCGACGTCATTCGTGCCCACGTGCACAACGACTTCAGGTTGATCGCCTTCCCTCACTAGGATTTTCTGAAGCCGGTCCGTGATGTGGTGAACCCTGGCACCAGGGAGGCAACAGACCATCCTCAAGTCCCTCCTGCTGCCACAGAATCTTCTGTCCGTCCCTCGGACGATGCAGTCACCGACCACTACGTCTCTTCCTGAATTCGCTCTCCCCTGTCGAGTATCCTTGCCAACAGGTCCGCCACTCGGACTGGAAACGTCTTCTGCCTTGACAGTTCCCAAGAGGGTATACCTATTTGCAATAGGCACAGCCACTGGGGTCTCCTGTAGTCCTCGTCCACTCCCCCCTGAAACAGTCTCCCACCTTCGCTTGACCTGGACCCTTGGCGTGACAGCCTCACAATAGGTCCTGTCGAGGAAACTCTCGCATTCCCGGATGGCCCTGAGGTCATCCAACTGCCTCTCCAACTCCACCACACGTCCCTTCAGCAGCTGCACCTGGACACAGTTCTTGCAGGTGTAGCTCCCAGAAGCTCCAGCGACGTCCCTGTCTTCCCACATCCTGCAGGAAACACACTGCACCAACTTTTCCGCCATTACCTTGTGTCTATAAACAGTTCTGGCTTAAAACAATTGTATCCTCCTCACCTCAGCCTCCTCGCCGAAGACTCGCAGCCAAAGACTCGCGCTTTTCTCACTGGGCAAGACTCGCAGACAAAGACTCGGACTTTTCTCACTGGGCACTTCCCTCACTGGGCTGCACCCGAACAGGGCTGCACCCTTTTGCAAGTCTTGCTTATATCACCAATTAAATTGCCTGATTGTCCAATTTACCTGACTTCTCACTTAAATTGACACTCACTTTTCTTCTCAGCCAACGGACGTCCTTGCTCTGCTCCCGGACTTTTCAAACTGACTACTAGCGTCCTCTTGGCTCTCGTTTTAAACTGCCTTTTCCACTGGAATTAACACTTACTTTTCTTCTCAGCCAACGGGCGTCATTGCTCTGCTCGCGGACTTTTCAAACTGACTACTAGCGTCCTCTTGGCGCTCTTTTTAAACGGCCTTTTACACTGTAATTAACACTTACTTTTCTTCTCACCCAACGGGCGTCGTTGCTCTGCTCCCGGACTTTTCAAACTGACTACTAGCGTCCTCTTGGCGCTAATTTTAAACTGCCTTTTCCACTGTAATTAACACTTACTTTTCTTCTCACCCAACGGGCGTCCTTGCTCTGCTCGCGGACTTTTCAAACTGACTACTAGCGTCCTCTTGGCGCTCTTTTTAAACTGCCTTTTCCACTGTAATTAACACTTACTTTTCCTCTCAGCCAACGAGCTTCCTTGCTCTGCTCCCGGACTTTTCAAATTGACTACTAGCGTCCTCTGGGCGCTCTTTTTAAACTGCCTTTTCCACTGTAATTAACACTTACTTTTCTTCTCAGCCAACGGGCGTCCTTGCTCTGCTCCCGGACTTTTCAAACTGACTACTAGCGTCCTCTTGGCGCTCTTTTTAAACTGCCTTTTCCAATGTAATTAACACTTAATTTGTTAACCAGCCCTCCACAACCCTGACCCCGAGCCTCCCACACACACCTGCACCAGACCCTAACATATATAACCCCCTTCCGCACACATGACTGATCCCCTGATCCCCAGCCTCCCCACACAGCGGACACCCAGCCCACCCCCACACACCTAACCCCAGCCCCCCACACACCTGACCCCCAGCCCCCCTCACATCTGAACCCCTGCCTGCCACACACCTGACCCCCAGCCCCCGCCCCCAACACAACTGACCCCCAGCCCTCCTACCCACATGAACCCCAGCCCCACACACACCTGAAACACAGCCCCCAACACACCTGACCCCTGCCCCCAACACACCTGACTCCTAGCCCCCCACATACCTTACAACCAGCCCTCCCACACACCTAACCCCCGGCCCCCCACACACCTGAAACCAAGCCCTCCACCAAACAGCTGACCTCCCGACCCCCAAGCAGCTGATGCATGACCCACTGACTCACCACACACACGAAACCAGCCCCTCACACACACGACCCCCAGTATACCCAGACACCTGACCCCCTGATCCCAGATACCCCCACACCTGACCCCTCGCCCGCACACACCTGATCCCCAGCCCCACAACAGACCTGACACCGAGCCCCACCACACACCCGCCCCCTTACACCCAGCCTCACCACACCCCTGAATCCCAGCCCCCCTACACACCTAACCCCCAGCGCCCCGGACATCTGATCCCCAGCCCAACCCACACATCTGACTCACCCGAACACCAGCCCCCCACACGTCAGACCCCCTGACCCTCCTACACATCAGCCCCCCTGCCCACAGACACCCAAAACCTGACCAACTGACACCCAGACTTCCACACATCTGACAAACTGACCCCCAAACAACTGTCCCCAGCCCCATCACACACCTGAACCCCTGATCCCCAGCCCCCCAGGACCTGACCACCTTGTCACCCAGCCCCCCACACACCTGTTCCCGAGCCCCCACACACACCTGTTCCCCAGCCCACTCACACACCTGAACAATTGTGCCCAGACCCCCACACACCTGAACCCCAGCCCCCACATACCTGACCCACAACCCCGCCATACACCTGACCCCCAGCCGCCCACATATCTGACCCCCAACCTGCCACCCACCTGAACCCCCACATACATGACCCCCAGCCCTTCCACACACCTGACCCCCTGCCCTCCACACACCTGACACCCAGTCTGCCCGACAACTGAACCAGATAATAATAATAATAATAATATATTTATTTTATATAGCGCCTTATCACATGCTCAAAGCGCTTTACAAATACAATTAACATAGAAACAAACAGACAAACTATCCTGACGGAAAAGCGGCGAATACTCAACGCCAGCGTCCTCTCACGTCAGGGTCCGGCAGCAGACATTAAAAAGCACAAGACACACAGATACAATTTTTTTACACAAAACAGCCATCACAGTGATTGCTCTAGGCATACCCTCACTGTGATGGAAGGCAAAGTCTTATCTCCTCCTCATTCTTCTCCCGTGGCGCCACGAGGCGATCGAGGCTCCCAACCCCTTGAAGCCCCCACCGGGCGATGGGAAGTCCCAGGGCCGAGCCGAGCAGGCCGATGAGAGTCCTGAGCCCCCACCGGGCGATGTAAAGTGCTGCGGCCGGGCCACGCAGGGCGATGAGAGTCCTGAGCCCCCACCGGGCGATGTAAAGTGCTGCGGCCGGGCCACGCAGGGCGATGAGAGTCCTGAGCCCCCACCGGGCGATGGAAAGTGCTGCGGCCAAGCCACGCAGGGTGATGAAGGGCCTGCGGGAGGGTCGATCGTACCTCGCGCTTCGGGGCGGTTGAAGCTGCTACGGCTGGAGCTCCCAAAAGCCGGTCGCCAGCCAGGGACCTGCGAGCTCCCGATGTTGCGGTCTGCAGGGCCCAACGGCCGAAGCCTCTGAGATGGTAAGTCCAGGCCCTGCGACCGGAATCTGCGAGGTCGATCCCAGCTGGAGGCCGCCGACTCCACGATGTTAGGCCGTAGCGCGAACGGAGATACGACACGGTAAAGGTCGCATCTCCGTTGAGGAGGAGACCCTCACAAACCTGACCCCCAGCCCCAGCCCACCCAAACTCCTGACCCCCAGCCCACCCACACACCTGAACCCCAGCCCCTCACACACCTGACACCCTGCACCCGACACGTCTGAAACCCAGCCCCCCACACATCTGACCCCCAGCCCCCCACACACCGGAACGCCAGTCCCCACACACCTGAAACCCAGCCCTCCCAAACACCTGCCTCCCTGACCCCAGACACCCATACACCAGAAACCTTACCCCCACACTCCTTACCACCGGCCCCTCTCACACCTAACCGCCAGCCCGCCACATACGTCCCCCCGTCCCCCCCGCATACCTGATCACCTCAGCCCCTGAGGGGCTGAAGAAGGGTCTCGACCCGTAACGTCACCCATTCCTTCTCTCCCGAGATGCTGCCTGACCTGCTGAGTTACTCTAGAACTTTGTGAATAAATACCTTCGATTTGTACAAGCATCTGCAGTTATTTTCTTATACCCTCAGCCCCTCATAAGCCTGACCCCATCCCCTATACACCTGACCGCCAGCCCGCCACACACTTCCGCCAGCCCCCCCACAAACCTGACCACCAGCCCCCGCACACAACTGACCTCCAGCCACACCACACACCAGTCCTCCACCCCCCACTCACCTGACCCACAGCCCCCCACTCACCTGACCCACTGACCAACATCCCACGTACACAACTAACCCCCAGCCTCCCCTCAAAACTGACCCCCAGCCCCAACACTAACCTGACCCCTAGTCCCGCACAAACCTCACCTCCAGCCCCCTGCATACCTGAGCCCCAGCCCCCACACACTTGTTCCCCAGACCCCCACACACCTGATCCCCAGCCCCCCTACACGCCTGACCGCCAGCCCCCCACATACCTGACTCCCAGCCCCGACGCACAAGACATCCAGTCCCCCAAATACACCTGACACACAACCCCCACACACACCTCAACTCCAGCTCCCCACATACCTGAACCACAATCTACCTACACACTTGACCCGCAGCCCCCAACTTACCTGACCAACTGACCTCCCACAAACCTTATCCGGCAATCCACCTGAAAACCAGCACACCCACACACCTGACCCTCAGATCCCCACACACCTGAGCACCAGCGCCCCACACACCTGCCCCCCACACACGTGAACCCCAGCCCTCCCACAAAACGAACCACCAGCCCCACCAAACACGTGACACCCAGCCCCCTACACACACTTGTCCACCAGACCCACAAACCTGACCTGCATCCACAAAAAACCTGACCCCCAGCCCCTTACATACCTGACCCCCAGCCCCCTACACACCTGCCCCCCAGCCGCCCACATATCTGACCCCTCAGCCCCCAACACGCATGACCCCCCTGCCCCCAGCCCCTCACACACCTGACCACCTTGTCTCCCAGCCACCCTGCCACCAGTCCCCCAGCCCCCAGCCCCCCCACACACACCGTCCTCCCATGCACCTGACCCCAGCCCTCCCACACACCTGATTCACAGCCTCGCACACAATTGACCCCCCAGCCCCCACAAACCTTAATACCCGACCCCCACACAACTGACGCCCAGTCCCCACAAGCCTGACCCACTGACTCACCAGACACACGACCCCAGCCCTCCCACACACCTGACGCACAGCCCTCCAACACACCTGACGCCCAGCACTCCCACGCGCATGACCCCAGCCCTCCCACACACCTGAATCCCAGCCCTCCCACACACCTGAACCACAGTCCCCTCACACACCTGACCCCCAGTTTCCCCACACACCTGCCCCCCAGGTACCAGACACCCACAAACCAAAACCCTCGCCCCCCACACTCCCAACCCCCAGCTCCCCACACTCCTAACCTCCAGCCCGTCACACACGTCCATCAGCCCCCCCCACACACGTGACCCCCTCAGCCCCCCATATATCTGACCCCAGGCCCCTACGCACCTGACCCCCATGCCGCCAGTCACGTCCCCCAGCCTCCCACACACCTGACCCCAAGCCCACGCACACACCTGCCCTCCAGCCACACCACACACCTGTCATCCATCCCCCACACACCTGACACCCAGCCTCCCACTCACCTGACCCCTGCCCCCGCTCACACCTAACCCCCAGTCTCCCCTCATAATAGACAACCAGCCACCCCACACACCTGACCCCCAGTCCCCCCACACATACCTGAATCCCAGCCCCACACACACCTGAACTCCAGCCCCCTGCATACCTGAGCCCCAGCCCCCCACAAACTTGATATCCATCCCGCCACACACTTGATCCCTAGCCCGCCACACGCTTGACCTCCAGCCCCCCACATACCTGACTCCCAGCCCACACGCACCAGACTTCCAGTCCCCCCATATACACCTGACCCACAGCTCCCACATACACCTCGCCTCCAGCTCCCCACATACCTGAGCCCTAGTCCCCTACACACTTGACCCCCAGACCCCTACTCACTTGACCAACTGACCTCCTACACACCTTATCCGCCAATCCACCTACATACCTGACCCCTTGGCCACCAAAATACCTGAATCCCAGTCCCCCACACACCTGCCACATGACCCTCAACCGTCCACACACGTGCCTCCAGCCACCCTCCACCCCCCACACTCCGGAACCACAGCACCCCCGCACACACCTGATTCCCAGCCCCACAACACATCTCCCACAGCCCACCCACACACCTGACACTCAGCGCCCGACACAACTGACCCCCAGACCACCCACACAATTGAACCCCTAGCCCCCTGCAACCTGATCCCCAGCCCCCCAAACCCCTGACCTCCAGCCCCCAACACATATGGCTCTCTCCCCCCACACATGTCACCCCTGATACATGTGATATATACATGCAACAATATGGTAAAGCTGCTATGCGATGTATACATGCAACAATATGGTAAAGCTGTGCCTGCGCAGCTGCTAAAATACACAGAGAGTTAAAATGGCGATCTTGTGTCCAGACCTGTGATGTTTTGGTCTCCCACTCAATGCGTGCTTTAGAGAATGATACTGAGTAAAACGCATCATTAATTGGCGACGAGGATAAACTTGTTTTGAAGTTTCGCTTGGTGACTTGTTGTGGCTACAATGGCTATTTTTGGCTGAATAGGGGAATTTGATGTAGCACAGGGCGACTGGGTGCAGTACGCCGAGCGCATTGAACATTACTTCCTAGCCAACGACATTACAGATGCAGGACAGAAGAGGACTATCTTGCTTTCCGTGTGTGGAGGACCAACTTACGGACTCATCTCGCGTTTACTTGCTCCACATAAACCTGGGCAAGTTGAGTATTCTGAGATTGTGTCAACAGTCACGAATCACAAGGTCCCGAAACCTTCGGTCATCGTCCAGCGTTACAAATTCAACTCTCATCAGCGTCAACCGGGTGAGTCAGTTGCTGATTATGTGGCCGAGTTGCGTCACTTCGCTGAAAATTGTGCGTATGGTTCGACGCTCAATGAAATGTTACGTGATCGTTTGGTGTGTGGGATTGATGATGACCGCATTTGGCGTCGATTATTGTCGGAAGCCACGCTGGATTTCGACAAGGCATTCGGTATCGCCACCGCTATGGAGACGGCAGACCGCAACACGGCTGTTCTCCGTGAAGGGAAACAAAAGCCCAGCGAAGCGATAAATATAATCGAGAAATCAAGGGGGCCTCACAGTGGTCAGCCCAGGCGGGGAAAAATAAGAGGATCTTTGTGTTATCGCTGTGGTGGCTCTCCCCACGCTGACCTGAACGACTGTCCAGCGAAACAGGTGGATTGTTTCAACTGCAAGAAAAAAGAGCATTTCTCACGGGTGTGCAAGTCGAGTGGGGAAAATGCTCAGCGTGGAAGAAAAAAGCAGTCAGCCGGAAAAACGGAAAAAAGCCACCAACTGACCGAGGAAGGTGATGTGTATGGTCTTTATCATACTAACAGTGAGAAGAAGAAAGTTACTCCTTTCACTGTGGACATGTGTGTGGGGTGAAAGACTATCCCCATGCAAATCGACACCGGAGCTGGATTTACGCTTATCATTGAAGAGACGTGGAAGGACCAGTGGGAAAAAGATGAAAGGTTACGCCTTCGTGATAGCACCGTGGTTCACCGTACTTACACTGGAGAGAAAGTGGAATTGTTGGGAGAATGTTCGGTGCCTGTCTCTCACAGCCAGCAAACAGCGACGTTCAAGCTGCTGGTAGCGAAGGGGGCGGGGCCAAGCCTACTTGGCCGTGAGTGGATGAATATTCTGCGACTCAACTGGCAGGAGGTGAACCAGGTCAACGTGAACGACCGCCTACAGAGCCTCCTCTCCACATACGATGACCTCTTCAAAGCGGAAGTCGGGACGCTCAAGGGGTTCGAAGTCGACATCTACATCGACCCGGCTGTACCACCGAAATTCATGAAGGCTCGACCGGTGCCGCTGGCCCGTCGCGATCGCGTTGATCGCGAATTAGATCGCCTACAGGAGGAGAAAATCATAGAACCCGTTCAACACTCGAAATGGGCGGCACCGATTGTCTCCATTGACAAGGCAGACGGTAGCGTGAGAATCTGCGGAGACTACAGGTTAACGGTGAATACAGCAGCTCGATCTGATACGTGTCCGATACCTCGGATTGATGAGTTTTTTACGAAGTTGGCGAAGGGGAAGCAGTTCACCAAACTTGACCTGTCGCACGCTTACCAGCTGTTGGTTTTGACGTCCAGATGCCGTGAACTGCTGACGATAAATACCCTTCGCGGGTTATTCCAATACACCAGAATGCCGTTTGGCATTTCAACAGCACGGGCTGTATTTCAGCGTACGATGGACAATCTTCTGGCGGGGATTTCTGGGGTTGTTGTGTATCTGGACGATCTGCTCGTCACAGGGAGTTCCGAGGAAGAACACCTCGACAACCTCGAACAAGTCCTACGCAGGCTCCAAGATGCAGGCCTACGACTGAAACGAGAAAAATGCGCCTTTCTCGTCAATGAAGTCCAACACCTGGGCCATAAGGTGAGCGCTGAAGGGTTGCAACCAGTGGATGAACGAGTCAAAGCCATCGATGAGCTGGCTCAACCGAAGAACGTCAGAGAACTGAAGGCGTTCCATGCGATGCTGAACTATTACGGCAAATTTCTGCCTAATCTCTCAACCATGCTCGAACCGCTTCATCAACTGCTGCGCAAAACGGTTCGATGGCACTGGGGACCAGCTCAGCGGAAGGCGTTCGCACTAGCTAAGCAAGGCCTGAAATCGTCCAAACTTCTGACGCACTATGACAGCAACAAGCCGTTCGTTCTCTCCTGCGACGACAGCCCTTACGGAGTAGGGGCAGTGCTGTCACACGTCATGGAAGATGGCACGGAAATGCCAATAGGCTACGCTTCACGCAGTCTGAATAACGCTGAACGCAACTACTCGCAGCTGGATAAGGAGGGTCTAGCCATAGTCTTTGGCGTTAAGAAGTTCCACACATACTTGTAGGGACGACGATTCGTAATCAACACCGACCACAAGCCGCTTCTTGGGTTGTTCAGTAACAACAAGGCCATTCCGCTAATGGCTTCATCTCGAGTGATTCGCTGGTCGCTAACACTGGCAGCGTACGAGTACAACATCGCGTACAAACCGGGCTCAGCCAACGCCAACGCAGATGCGCTTAGCCGACTCCCACGACGAGCAACGGTATCGCAAGAGCCAATACCAGGAGAAATCGTCCTTCTGATGAGCGAGTTGGAGAAATCGCCCATCACTCCGTCGCGTGTTCGCACCATGACACAGAGGGATCCGATACTGTCTCGTGTTCTTGAATACATCATGAGTGGGTGGCCAGACAAACCACCAAATGATGATTTCAAGACCTACTTCAATCGCAAAGTGGAGCTGAGCGTTCACGAGGGTTGTCTTCTCTGGGGTAGTCGTGTTGTACTACCACCCCAATGTCGCTCGCAAATGATCGAGGAAGTGCATGATGGCCATCCGGGTATTGTGAAGATGAAAGCGATTGCTAGAGGTTGTGTGTGGTGGCCTGGAATCGACAAGGATTTAGAGCACAAAGTCCGAGCGTGTTCAGAATGCCGAATGCATCAGCGGGATCCGCCCAAAACACTATTGCATTCATGGGAGCATCCTAGTCAACCGTGGTCGCGAGTTCATGTCGATTATGCCGGCCCGGTACAGGGAAAGATGTTGCTTGTTCTCATCGACGCATATTCAAAGTGGATTGAAGTGCATATCACAAGTGAATCAACCAGTGACGTCACTATGGACAAGCTTCGCTTCGTGTACGCGACACATGGCCTTCCGCATACACTGGTTTCTGACAATGGCCCATGTTTCACTAGCGAATAGTTCGCAAAGTTCATGAAAACGATTGGTATTCGTCATGTCAAAAGTGCGCCATACCTTCCAGCAACCAATGGCCTCGCAGATCGTGCCGTGCAGACGGTGAAGGCAGCACTACGCAAGATGGCGGGACCGCTGCAAACACGTGTCGCTCGATTCCTCATCTCGTATTGTTCAACGCCGCAAACTACTACAACGAAAACGCCGGCTGAAATGCGTATCTGGGTGAAGTGGAGAGAGAGGCAGAGGGGCTTTCCTTCCCTTAAGCAGTGGTGGGATGTGGGAAAGGCTTACATCCATCTTTTTTGTCAGGTGTACACTTGGGGATCGACCAGAAGGCGGGACGCGGCGGTCGAGCGACTCGAGAAGGAGTTACTCGACGCAGGGTCTCGCTTGGTTCGGGTCGGTGAGGACTCCTGTGAGTGGGGAGAGATTCAGGAGAGGAAGGAAGCGCTGAGGGACCTGCAGCTTGAGCGGTCCCGAGCTGCCTACGTGAGGTCGCGAGTCCAGATGCTGCACGATCTGGACCGGTCTTCCCCTTTCTTTCTCTCTCTGGAGAAAGGGCGAGGAGATCGCAAACAGCTCGTCGAGCTGCTCGCAGACGATGGCTCCTCTGTGCCAGACCCAGAAGGGATTAGTGCGTTAGTTCGGTCCTTTTATGGAATGCTGTTCTCCGCGGATGGGTTCAGCGGGGAGGCTCAGCAGGTTCTGTGGGAGGGGCTACCGACTATAGATAGAGGGGTATTTGAACAGCTTGATTACCCCTTATCATTGGAGGAGGTGACTGGGGAAAAGGTGAAAGGTTACGCCTTCGTGATAGCACCGTGGTTCTCCGTACTTACACTGGAGAGAAAGTGGAATTGTTGGGACAATGTTCGGTGCCTGTCTCTTACAACCAGCAAACAGCGACGCTCAAGCTGCTGGTAGCGAAGGGGGCGGGGCCAAGCCTACTTGGCCGTGAGTGGATGAAGGTTCTGCGAAGGTTCTGCGACTCAACTGGCAGGAGGTGAACCAGGTCAACCAGGTCATCAAACTTGACCTGTCGCACGCTTACCAGCAAGTTGGTTTTGTCGTCCAGATCCCGTGAACTGGTGACGATAAATACCCTTCGCGGGTTATTCCAATACACCAGAATGCCGTTTGGCATTTCAACAGCACGGGCTGTATTTCAGCGTACGATGGACAATCTTCTGGCGGGGATTTCTGGAGTTGTTGTGTATCTGGACGATCTGCTCGTCACAGGTAGTTCCGAGGAAGAACACCTCGACAACCTCGAACAAGTCCTCCGCAGGCTCCAAGATGCAGTCCTACGACTGAAACGAGAAAAATGCGCCTTTCTCGTCAATGAAGTCCAACACCTGGGCCACAAGGTGAGCGCTGAAGGGTTGCAACCAGTGGATGAACGAGTCAAAGCCATCGATGAGCTGGCTCAACCGAAGAACGTCAGAGAACTGAAGGCGTTCCATGCGATGCTGAACTATTACGGCAAATTTCTGCCTAATCTCTCAACCATGCTCGAACCGCTTCATCAACTGCTGCGCAAAACGGTTCGATGGCACTGGGGACCAGCTCAGCGGAAGGCGTTCGCACTAGCTAAGCAAGGCCTGAAATCGTCCAAACTTCTGACGCACTATGACAGCAACAAGCCGTTCGTTCTCTCCTGCGACGACAGACCTTACGGAGTAGGGGCAGTGCTGTCACACGTCATGGAAGATGGCACGGAAATGCCAATAGGCTACGCTTCACGCAGTCTGAATAACGCTGAACGCAACTACTCGCAGCTGGATAAGGAGGGTCTCGCCATAGTCTTTGGCGTTAAGAAGTTCCACACATACTTGTAGTGACGACGATTCGTAATCAACACCGACCACAAGCCACTGGTTCCTGGAGTGGGAAGGAGGGGGTCTACATGAGACACACACTGTTGTTAGTGACGAGCCCACCTGGTCCCTGGAGTGGGAGGGGGGGTCTACATGAGCCACCTCAGTACAAAGTCAAGTGGGGTGGCCTTCCGGTTGGCCCCGACTTTCCAGCCAGAGATTGTGAAGGTGCAGGAAGTTGTGCCAGGTCGTTTGCTCTATCTGGCCGTGAGCCTGGATGGCGTGCCGTTACATTTCATTAACGTGTACGCCCCCAGCACGTTTACTTCAGGAGGTGACTGCTCTGCTGTGTACCATTGATTGCGGAGAGTGTGTCATCCTTGGGGGCATTTCAATTGTACCCTTGAGGCGCGATATCGCTCTGGTATTCAGTGTGCCCCTGCAGTGGCGAAGAAGTTGAGAGATGTGATTGAATCTTTCGAGCTGGTCGATGCGTGGCGGAATCTCCACCCTGATTCCAACGCGGTTTCGCGGAGGTCTGAGGGGGGTGGTTCCAGTATCGATCGTGTGTACATCTCCAGAGCGTATGTCTTCCGGGTCTCGGCGGCCTCTATGCGGACGGTGCCGTGTTCGGACCACTGCCTGGTGCGAGTAGACTTTATCCCAGCTCGCACACGGGCTGGGTCCGCGTACTGGCACTTTAATAACCAGCTGCTCGATGATCGCCGATTCCGGGAGACTTTCAGGCGGTTCTGGGTGAAGTGGAGAGAGAGGCAGAGGGGCTTTCCTTCCCTTAAGCAGTGGTGGGATGTGGGAAAGGCTTACATCCATCTTTTTTGTCAGGTGTACACTTGGGGGTCGACCAGAAGGCGAGACGCGGCGGTCGAGCGACTCGAGAAGGAGTTACTCGACGCAGGGTCTCGCTTGGGTCGGGTCGGTGAGGACTCCTGTGAGTGGGGATAGTTTCAGGAGAGGAAGGAAGCGCTGAGGGACCTGCAGATTGAGCGGTCCCGAGCTGCCTACGTGAGGTCGCGAGTCCAGATGCTGCACGATCTGGACCGGTCTTCCCCTTTCTTTCTCTCTCTGGAGAAAGGGCGAGGAGATCGCAAACAGCTCGTCGAGCTGCTCGCACACGATGGCTCATCTGTGCCAGACCCAGAGGGGATTAGTGCGTTAGTTCGGTCCTTTTATGGAATGCTGTTCTCCGCGGATGGGTTCAGCGGGGAGGCTCAGCAGGTTCTGTGGGAGGGGCTACCGACTATAGATAGAGGGGTGTTTGAACAGCTTGATTACCCCTTATCATTGGAGGAGGTGACTGGTGCCCTGCACCAGCTCCGGAGGGGCAAGTCCCCTAGGCTGGATGGGTTGACGGTTGAGTTAGTTATAGCCTTCTGGGATGTCCTGGGGGTGATAACATGAAGGTTCTGGGGGAGAGCCTGGCGACCGGGGAGATGCCCCTCTCGTGGCGCAGGGCAGTCGTTGTCCTGCTGCCCAAGAAGGGCGAACTCCGCCTGTTGAAGAACTGGCGCCCGGTCTCTCTCATCTGTACAGAGTATAAAGTTTTGGCACGGGCGATGGCAAATCGCCTGGGCTCCGTGCTGTTCCAACTGATCCACCCGGACCAGTCCTATACAGTCCCTGGCCGGTCCATCCAAGATAACATCCATTTGGTTAGGGACCTGATCCATCTGGCCCAGGGCACTGGTCAGTCAGCTGCTTTTCTATCTCTGGATCAGGAGAAGGCTTTTGACAGGGTAGACCATGATGACCTTTTCGGGACACTGCAAGCGTTTGGTTTTCGACCGCATTTTGTGGCCCGGGTCCAGCTTTTGTACACCGCAGCAGAGTGTCTCGTGAAGATTAACGGTGCTTTGTTGGCTCCCATTCGCTTTGGGAGGGGGTTACGCCAGGGGTGCCCCATGTCTGGGCAGTTGTACTCGGTCTGTGTGGAGCCTTTTCTGTGTCTTCTTCGGAGGCAGTTGGCAGGCCTGGTTCTACCAGGACCGGGGGTGGAGGTGGTTCTCTCGGCCTATGCCGATGACGTTCTTCTTACGTTTACTGATCCTGTTGATCTGCGGAGGATGCGTGAATGCCAGCAGGTGTCCTCAGCTGCTTCGTCCGCTAGGATCAACTGGAATAAGTGCTCCGGACTTCTAGTGGGCCAGTGGCAGGTGGACTCCCTGCCGGAGGAGATGAAAGATTATGCGTGGAGCACCACGCACCTCCTCTACCTGGGGATCTACCTGAGTCCCACTGAAGATGCATGGCCGGCGAACTGGCAGGAGCTAGAGACGAAAGTCGTCACCCGGCTGGGACTCTGGTCAGGCCTGCTTAGGTTTATTTCTTTCCAGGGAAGGGTGCTGTTCATAAACCAGCTGGTCGCCTCAATGTTATGGTACCGGCTGGCCACTCTTGTCCCGCCCTCTACCTTTGCAACTGCTGTAGAGAAGAGGTTAGTGGGTTTCGTTTGGGGAGGGAGGAAACACTGGGTCTCAGCAGCAGTCCTGAGTCTCCCGTTAGAGGAGGGTGGCCAGTCCTTGGTATGCGTGCGTACCCAGGTGGCGGCTCTCCGTCTCAGGACTCTGCGGAGATACGTGTACGCGGAGCACCCTCCCAGGTGGCACGCTCTGGCCACGTATTTTTTCCGCCAGGGTTTGGCGGCTCCCGGTGGCGGACATCAGTCGACCCGCCACACGGGACATGCCAAGCTTTTACCGCGATGTGTTGAGAGCGATGAAATTGGTCATCTTCTGTCAGCGCGTTTCTCCTCAGGGGGAGGGGGGTGTTGTGGCTGTGGGGGGGGGGGGGCTTGTCCTCACCCCGTTGCGGGGGGTGTCGGGGAGCGGCGTGTGTTTGGAGTGATTCCGGCCGACCTTACTCCCGCTCCGCCGGAACTGCTCATCGGGCCCAGGCTCCGGAATATTTCCCGGGAGCCTGCCCACACAACTTGAGCCGCCTCTCCCAGATGCCCAGCGTGCCGTTCCGTGATGCAGGCAAACGTTTACTCTATAGGATGCTCCTGCGCACTCTGCATCTCCTCGCCTTCGTCTTTCGTCCGGAAACGCCATGGCGATCCGTGTTGCCACCTGATGGCGGGGGTGGTCCCCAGTGGAGGTCTCTCTACAAGGGAGTCCTCTCCCTTTACATCGGGGACCTGGGGTGGAGAGTGTTGCACAGAGCCGTTGTGTGTAATACATTTTTGAGTCCGTTCAAGGACTCGCTGACGCCTGTATTTTCTGCGGCGTGGAAGAGTCCGTGTTCCACATGTACATGGAGTGTGTGAGGTTGCTTCCCCTGTATGAGTATCTGAAGGGGTTGCTCCTCAAGTTTTGGCTGCATTTCAGTCCTACGATCCTCGTGTTTGGGCTCGGGGCTGGGAGTGGGGAGGGACGGTCAGGAGGGTGGGATTTCCATGTCGGTTTGCTCCTGGGCCTGGCCAAGATGGCCATTCGCGTGTCCAGGCAGCGGGCGTTCGATGGTCTTGCCAGAGTCGGCTGCCTCCCCCTCTTCCGGGCCTACGTCCGTGCGCGCATGTCCCTGGAGGGGGAACACGCGGTGTCCACCCGGATTCTACAAGGAGGCCTGCGTGGGTTTTCTCCGAGATCTTCGGTTTCCTCCCACACTCCAAAGACGTACAGGTATGTAGGTTAATTTGACTGGGTAAATGTAAAAATTGACCCTAGTGTGTGTGGGATAGTGTTAATGTGCGGGGATCATCGGGCGGCGCGGACTTGGTGGGCCGAAAAGGCCTGTTTCCGCGCTGTATGTGAAATATGAAATATAAAATAAAAATATGACTCGGGAGGCCTTCCGTGAACGCTGGTCACCGCGGGGGGGTTGAGATCATTGTAAATAATGAAGGCAACATTGTATTATAATGATTACTTGATGTTTTGTAACCTCTGGATGTGATTTTAATGCGATGTATCATGTGTTTTGTGCTGAATAAAGTCTTTGAAAAGGAAAAAAGAAAGAGAGAGAGAGAGGGAGAGAAAGAGAGAGAGAGAGGGAGAGAGAGGGGGAGAGGGGGGAGGAGAGGGAGGAAGAGGGAGAGAGAGAGGGGGGAGGAGAGGGAGAGAGAGAGGGGGAGGAGAGAGAGGGAGAGAGGGAGATGGAGACGGAGAGGGAGACGGAGGGAGGGAGAGGGTGAGAGAGAGGGAGAGGAGAGAGAGAGTCAAGTCAAGTCATGTCAAGTCAATTTTATTTGTAGAGCACTTTTAAAAACAACCCACGTTGACCAAAGTGCTGTACATCTGTTTAGGTTCTAAGGAAAAAATGAAACATACAGTAGCACACAAACAAAACAGCACTTACAAAACAGTTCACAGCGCCTCCTCAATGGGCCTCAAACGCTAGGGATTAGAAATAGGTTTTGAGCCTGGACTTAAAGGAGTCGATGGAGGGGGCAGTTATGATGGAGAGAGGGATGCTGTTCCACAGTCTAGGAGCTGCAACCGCAAAAGCGCGGTCACCCCTGAGCTTAAGCCTAGAACGCGGGATGGTGAGTAGCCCCAAGTCGGCCGACCCGAGGGACCTGGAGTTAGAGAGGTGGGTTAGAAGATTTTTGATGTCGAGGGGGGGGGGGGGTATCCATTTATGGCTTTATATGTGAATAGGAGGAGCTTGAAGTTGATTCTGTGCCGTACAGGGAGCCAGTGGAGAGAGGCCAGAATCGGTGAGATGTGGACCCTTTTACGGGTACCCGTCAGGAGTCTCGCTGCGGCGCTTTGGACCAGTTGCAGGCGGGAGAGGGATGATTGGCTAATCCCAGTGTATAGGGAGTTGCAGTAGTCTAGGCGGGAGGAAATGAAAGCGTGAATGATTTTTTCAGTGTCGTCGAAATTGGAGGAAAGGTTTGATTTTAGCTATGGTAGGAAGTTGGAAGAAGCTGGCTTTTACCACAGCGTTGACTTGCTTGTCAAACTTTAATGCAGAGTCAAATATCACGCCGAGGTTTTTGACATGC